>NC_092334.1:304602307-304910192 GCF_046630445.1 Rutidosis leptorrhynchoides
TTTGTCCACAGCCTCCTTCCTACTTTGCTCAATCCGTTTTCCAGTTCTAAAACTTCTCTTTTTCTGCGCTTTGCCAGCACACTTCATCATTATCATCCAGCTTTTACGGTTTAAAGTCGTTTATAGTTTTTGCTGCTTCATCAGCATTTTTTCCATTTTCGGAGAACCAATTCGTAGTTCGGAGTGTTTTTCAGAAACTTCACATTAAAATTAAGTCCAGAAGATAGACGTTATATATACACATATAACCGTTGGCGTAGACATGCTGCGAGATTTCAAAATACTGATTGCTAATTCCCAATGATTTGTATGGCAATTCTCATTACAAGATGCGAATGAGTAAATGATGGGATTTCAATGAATAATTATAATGACTTTTTGGAGAGGCTAAAGTCAAAGGGTAATGAAGTTGTTGGTACATCTGCTAATAATGTGGTGGAATGTAAAAGGTTCCCTGGTAACGATGGTGTATATCTCAAGGTTATAATAAGGTTAGTTTGACTGAAAAGTCGAAGTTGACTTGCTGGAGCTGTGACAAAACTGGCTACTTTGAATAGGAGTCGCAAAGTTATTTTTGCTAATAAATGCCAAAGAATCTGACGCGGATACGTTGTTTAAACTTTTACTTTGGTTTCAAGAGTTTTTCGGGTACATAACTGTGGGTAACATGTGGTTGGATCATCATCTCGATTGCTCATTATTCGAAGTGTCTTTCGAAATTTTCTAAGGGTTTGAACACAGATTGTAATCGTTAATATACATTTGATGTTCTAACACAGTTTTGAAGTCAAAATATAGCTTGTGAAAGATGTAAGGATCTAAGAGTGATGATTTTGGTCATATCTCAAGTTGAATTTTGAGATTTCAAAATCAGAATATGTAATTAAATTTTGAATGAGTATGGTTGTTTTGGTTTCTATAAAAGAATGTATATTGTTGTGAAAGTAGGGAGTATAATGGATGATTTGCTTAATCAGATTCGAAGAATGTAACATATTAATTGTGAATTTATATTTCTCTCGGGTATTACCTACCCGTTAAAAAAATTTCACAATTAATATTTTGTACAAAAGAATTTTATTACAGTCTTTATGAAAATATATATATGTATATTTCCTTCAGATGTAACATATATTTAATGAGTTAATGTTAAATTAAACTCATTTGATTTACGGTTGAAACTAGAATTGAATAATCCCTAAAGGCTTTAAAAAGTACATAACTTTTACGCAGTATTTTTTTAATGACATTGGAATTATGAATCAATACTTCGTTATTTGTTGATGTATGATGTTCGGTTCGTGGAATTCTTGTGAATTTCGCAAAGTACGAATGATGTTATCTGAAAAGTTTCGGGTACATCGATGATGAAAGTGTAAAATCAAATATATACTTGATTTATTATGAATTGGAATTTGTTGAACTGCGACAGAGATTGTAGTTAACGCTGGTTAAGTTGCGGCCGAAGGACGTACATTATTGCATATTTGTAATATGAATTAACCGAGTAGTTAAGATTCATACACAATAGCTTAGCACGGAAAGATTTATTTCAAAATATATGTGTGAGTTCATTTGAATCCCCTTTTTACTCATTACATTTTGGGCTGAGAATACATGCAAATGCTTATTTAACTGTTTTACAATATTTATATGCGTGAGTTTCATTTACTCCCTTTTACTCTTTACATTTTTGGGACTGAGAATACATGCGCTGTTTTTACAACTGCTTTATTAAATGCTTTTGAAATATATTTTGAACTGCGAATACATGAAATGCTTTTATAAATGTTTGACGAAATAGACTCAAGTAATTGAAACTACATTCTATGGTTGAATTATTGAAATCGAATATGCCCCTTTTTATTAAAGTCTGATAATCTAAGAATTAGGGAACAGACACCCTAATTGACGCGAATCCTAAAGATTGATCTATTGGGCCTAACAAACCCCATCCAAAATACCGGATGCTTTAGTACTTCGAAATTTATATCATGTTCGAAGGAGGATCCCGGAATGATAGGGGATATTCTTATATGTATCTAGTTAATGTCGGTTACCAGGTGTTCACCATATGAATGATTATTTTTGTCTCTATGGATGAGAGTATATTTATGGGAACTGGAAATGAAATTCTTGTGGTCTTTTAAAATGATGGAAATAAATGATTATGATAAACTAAAGTAGCAAATTATATCACAGCTCCAGCAAGACAACTTCGATTTTTTCATTCGGAGTAGCCTTATCATAATTTTGATATATGTGATTACCCTTTTGTTACCGGAGAACCTTTCATATTCCACCACATTAGCAATATACTTACCAACAACTTCACTGATCTTGGGCATTCCGAAGAATCTTTATATTTATCGAAACCTCATCATTTACTCATCTACCTCTTGTAACGAGAATTGCCATACGAATCATTGGGAATTAGCAATCAGTATTTTGAAATCTCACAGCATGTTGACGCCAACAGTTATACATAACGTCTATTTCCAAGGCTTACGTACTTCGAATGTGAAGTTTCTGAAAAACACTCTGAACCGCGAACTAGTTCTCGAAATGCTGATGAAGCAACAAAAATTGTAAACGACCTTAGCAGTAAAAAGTTTGATGATAAAGATTAGTGTATTAACAAAGCTCAGAAATAGAGAAGTTTTGGAACTGGAAAACGGATTGAGCAAAGTATGAAAGAGGTTGTGGACAAATCACAAAGACTGAACCCGCCTTCAAAGAATCCAAATGATTCAGTGTCTGCTGAAGTCATTAACGAATACCTTGCTCCTGACACTAAACCCTTACAGACAATATTCTTCATCATCCTCTGATATTAGAAATTCTAAGATATCATCGTATCTTTCATTATAAATATCCTCCATATTTCATGAAGATATTTCCATAACTATTCTTATCTGGAATCATTTATCTCTTTGCGCTATCTGTATTACATCAAAAAGGAAACTGTTTAGTTCCTATACTCTGTAAACCTTTGAGTTTAAAATATGAATGTTTTTGAAGTAGTGTTGGAAACTGAAGCATGAGTTAGTATAATATAATGACACTTGATCAACGTGATTATATTACAGTAATTCATGCTGAGTTTCTAAATGGAACGTGATGATTCACAGATCATAACATCATCATGTGCCATGTTATACGACTCTTGTATTCTATTTAACCTCTAAAATATCAAAAAAAATATTTCTTGATGATTCGGCCTTTTACAAGGTATTCTAGTAATTTGACAAGTCAAGATCGTGCCATCACAATTTTTCATCATAGAACATTAACAATGTTCATTCCGAAATTCATATCTGTGAATTCTGGACCATTACAAGCGGTGCTTAATCGCAAGAAGAAGAAACGAAAAGACAAAACTCCGAAATAGAAATTGGGGTATAAATTGCAGCAAATAAAAGAGAGCATTAACTGTGGATGACAATGATTATAGAAGATAGAAACAGAGACTTTGAAATATAAGGGAAGATATAAAGCCCAACTACAAACCAAAAATTATAAACCATATATATCGATGCATATAGCAATATAAAGACACGGGAGAACTAGAAACACTATAAACCCAAGAGTATAGTAGAAGTAAATAGATTCTTCCGGCGGTAGATGAAAAAGAAGAATGACCGATATGAAAGTTATAAGTATATCGAGAATCAGAACTGGATGGAGCATATTGATTAATACTTTAAAATATGAGTTGAGGGGGAAAGAATAGAAGGTGATGAAACATGACTAGGAACTTAGAAATCAACAGATTTAACATACACAATGACGGAATAAGTGAATCAAACCCTCTAATGAATGGGTTAAGCTTTTTGGGATTAATTTAGTCATACCACAACTAAATCAAGTGTGATTAGATCAACACCTAGAGCTATTATTCACCACCTGGGTGATTTGGGTTGAGAGAGAATCGGAGGAGCTCACCAGATCTGAGTGTGTGTAACAAATGAGAGGCTTAACCTAAAATGAAGAACATAAGACTTTATATACCCCTGCTGTTGACTCACCCGTACGATTCATCCATCACACATACGAGTTGGCTTCATCAGCCGTACGGGTGATCACTCACTCGTGTCTTCTCATTTAGGTTGTAATTGTGACTTAGCTCAGCATCAACCGTGCGTATGAGCCTGTCAGCCGTACGAGTGAGGCTTCACTCGGACGTCTGACTAAGTCTAACATAGTCAAACATCCAAATCTCGTTCCTGCAGTTGCTGTAACCACATACAAACACGGATAGGATAATAACGAACGATCATGGTGGCCTGTAAACTATTGTACCTGCAATGGACGTGGGTAGATGTCTAGGGACTTGCATAAAATGCATCAACAGAAGGTGTGAGTTGTAAGAAAATGAAGGAGGTGAATTTATAAGAAAATCTCCGACAGAAGAATTAAAATGGACGATCGCATTTAAAGCGGATCCTAATTCCTTTTGTTACCGGAGAATCAAATCTTATTACAAAGATTTTCTTCAAATCCCTTAAAATCTGGAAATCAATCATATCTACGTCAAATGATAAGATGAATCTACACTTACTCATTTCACTCTTCTATGTTAGCTTCATTCGTACTCTTCATATAAATGGATTGTTTATCCAAATTATTCGCTGATGATAAATCTCTAATTTTCAGCCTGTATGCATCATGAAAACATACTTATTATCATTCACGACCTTTCCACTCAAATTTCGGGACGAAATTTCTTTAACGGGTAGGTACTGTGACAACCCGAAAATTTCCAACCAAATTTAAACTTTATCTTTATATTATTCCGACACGATAAGCAAAGTTTGTTAAGTTAAATCTCAAGAATTTTAAATTGTGTTCGTACATTCATTATAACCTCGACCAAATTCCGACGATTCACGAACCGTTATATATAAATAAATATGTATATATATGTATATATATATATATATATATATATATATATATATATATATATATATATATTATAACTTGAGAATATTAATAAAGTATTAAACGTATAATACTGTACATGAACGTATTTGTTTCAATATGTTTATCGATGGAATTAGAAGATAATATCAAATGATTGATTTATCAGATACATTATGATATGATTACGGGTCTATGTTATGAGGTCCACTGTGATTTAAGAAATCTATTCTTTTTGACAACATTCGGAAAATGGTAAAGTAATTTATAAGTAAGAACGTGAAGTGTAAATAACTTAGATGTTGGATATCGACAAGTTATGTAACTCGACATTTTTCATTAAGATGATTTCATACGTTTATTTAACCTTTGAACTTTATCCCATGCTTCACCAACAAACTGTAATTTAAAAACTTGAAACCTATTATGAATATATATGATTCTACTTTTCTAAAACATTTTATGATATAACGATTTCCATTATTTTAACCTTTAAACAAAATGATTCTTAAAAATATATTTGGTTTTGGAAAACAAAATTATTATATTTATTTGATTTAGTTTCAAACGTACAAAAACGTTTTCAGTTTAAAAAGAACTTTATTATTAAAACGTATATAACTTTTATAAATATCTAGAACCACTTTTGACAACTCATTACTTAACCAGTATGATAAAGATAAATATATTTATATTTTATTTTATTAAATATATATGACGATTTAAATTAATATTATATATATTTATACGTGTATTATACGTACATAGTTTTATACTTTTACTATACTTAAACTTTACCTTTACTTTATTTTTACTTTACTTTAACTTTAATAATTCACTTTAATAATTCATACTTTAATAATTCACTTTAATAATTCATACTTTAATAATTCACTTTAATAATTCATACTTTAATAATTCACTTTAATAATTCATACTTTAATAATTCACTTTAATAATTCATACTTTAATAATTCACTTTAATAATTCAAAAATCTATTATAAATAGAATTCAATAGGTTTCATTATTTCATAAGAAACTTGAAAATATTTTTCTCTAAACTCTCTCAATCGATTTACATATATATATTTACTCCGTATTATTTTAAGATATTATTAGTATACATAAAATATTACGTCAGAGTGCTGTCCGAGTGATTTCGAAATTGTTTTTCGAGTGAGATTGGATTAAGGAAATTATGGGTTATAGCTATGGAGGTGATTGGGTATGGTTCATGGGTATCCTCGTGAGATCAATATAGTGTTTATCATCTCCATTGCGTCTACGTACCTTTCCTGCAATATTAAATCTCAATATTGATACGTGAGTACTCATAATTTAACTTTTACATACTAATAGTGTATCCTTGACTAGTGCTCGAGTATATAGGATTATGCATGTTTGTACTTTTGATATTGCCTTTAGTTAGGTTATGTTGAATCCTGAATTAGTTATATATGCAACTGAGATAAGGTATAAGATATGCATATCGTTGGAAAGCTAGCGAAAAATTAAGAACTTTTCATTTAGATATCGAATGATTTCGATGAACGGATTTGAAGTTATAGTCCATCGAATTTTTGTATTATTATTAAAAATGATTATTATTATCATCGTTATTATCGTCGTTCTAGTTTTATCTTATTATTATTATTATTATCTTTATTAATAAAAGGATTTATCATTAAAAATTGTTATTTTTTTTATTATTACTATCGTTATTATCGTTAAAGTTATAATTAGTATTATTATTATTATCCAATTTTTATTATTATTATTATTGGTATTATTATTATTATTATTATTATTATTATTATTATTATTATTATTATCATTATTAATATATATATCATTATTTAAAAATGGTTATTGTTATTGTTATTATTATTATTACTATATTATCATTAAGATAATTATTAGTATTATCGTTAATAATGTTATAGTAACTATCATTATTAATATTAGTGTAATTAAAACAAATATTTGTAACACCTAATTATTTTGATTACTATTATTATCATTATTACGAACACGATATAAAAGACGATTAAAAGCTATTAAACGAAACGATTAGGAAATAATGGGTAAGAGTATCATGATGAAATTAAAATATTATAAGATTTTGATTTAGATAAAATTATCGTTCTTATTATTTTTATCATTACTATTATTATTAAAATTATCGTTAGTATTAAAACTATCATTTTAACAAAAATTATCATTTTAATAGAAATGTCATTGTTACTATAAAATATCATTATTATTATTATTATTTTAAATAGAATTATTATTTTAAAGATAATATTAAAAATTATCATAAATATTAAAGTTATCATAATTAGAATTATTGTTTTATCATAATGTCATCTTAGTAATTATAAATATTGATATTTTTATAATAATAATTATTATTACAAAATAATACAACTTTTACTTACTATAATTATAGATATTATTTTATCAAATAAATATTTGATACAAACATATTTTACTACGTGTAATAACTTACTTTAATAATACCTATCATATTATCTTTATAATATTAAATGAACCCTATAAATTTTATTACTTAATATATATATAAAAGTATATTTTATTATATAAATATAATATAAAATTTTATTTATTAATAAATAAATTATATTATTTACTCTAATAAATCTTTTAAAAATATTTAAAAATATAAAACGACGATATTTAAACTATATATTAATCATGTATAGATTTTTGGAAATTATTTTGAGTCAAATTTACTTTTGTTGACTTTTGCATATTAGTCTCGAGCATTAGGATTGTGGTACACTATGACTTGACCTAATTTGTTAGAAAAATATTGACCAACACATAAATATATATAATTAATTTAGGTTCGTGAATCCGAGGCCAACCTTGCACTTGTTCAATGACGTTATATGTATTTTTACTACGAAATACAGTATGGTGAGTTTCATTTACCTTTTTACCCTTTATATTTTTGGGACTGAGAATACATGCGCTTTTATAAATGTTTGACGAAATAGACACAAGTAATTGAAACTACATTCTATGGTTGAATTATCGAAATCGAATATGCCCCTTTTTATTAAAGTCTGGTAATCTAAGAATTAGGGAACAGACACCCTAATTGACGCGAATCCTAAAGATAGATCTATTGGGCCTAACAAACCCCATCCAAAGTACCGGATGCTTTAGTACTTCGAAATTATATCATGTCCGAAGGAGGATCCCGGAATGATAGGGGATATTCTTATATGTATCTAGTTAATGTTGGTTACCAGGTGTTCACCATATGAATGATTATTTTTTGTCTCTATGCATGGGACGTATATTTATGAGAACTGGAAATGAAATTCTTGTGGTCTATTAAAATGATGGAAATAAATGATTATGATAAACTAATGAACTCACCAACCTTTTAGTTGACACTTTAAAGCATGTTTATTCTCAGGTGTTAAAGAAATCTTCCGCTGTGCATTTGCTCATTTTAAAGATATTACTTGGAGTCTTTCATAGCATATTTCGAAGAACGTTGCATTCGAGTCATTGAGTTCATCAAAGATTATTATTAAATCAATTTATAGTTAGATAGTGGATATTATGAAATGGTATGCATGCCTGTCAATTTTTGATGTAAAGAAAGATTGTCTTTTAAAAATGAATGCAATGTTTGTAAAATGTATCATATAGAGGTCAAATACCTCGCAATGTAATCAACTATTGTGAATCGTTTATAATGTATATGAACGGGTCCTTTCAGTGGTACATCTTGCCCGCTCCAGGATGAATCGAATATCTCGATTTGTGTGCTTCATCAAGTATGAGGTTCCGTAGATCCCCATAAAGAGGTACCCAAATTCTACCGGCATAACATCGGAGTCCAGACTCCCTAACCTCGAATCGATAGACAAGTATGTTCAAATGTTCATGAGATATATTCTCCTCCTTGAGAGCCTCATCTTGGGCTACTCTGATCTGACTGTTGAGGTTCGAATGGATGGTGATGTTCAGAGCCCTAACACGAAGAGGTGCCGTCCTCTCCTTTCGGCTTAAAGCGTCAGCTACAACATTGGCCTTGCCAGGGTGATAACGGAGTTCACAATCGTAGTCGTTGAGCATCTCGATCCATCGACGCTGTCTCATATTCAGTTGCTTCTGATCAAAGATGTGCTGGAGGCTCTTGTGATCGGTGAAGATAGTGCTCTTAGTTCCATATAAATAATGTCTCCACAATTCAAGCGCAAAGACAACAGCTCCAAGTTCAAGATCATGAGTAGTGTAATTCTGCTCGTGAATCTTCAATTGACGGGAGGCATAGGCAATAACTTTTGATCGTTGCATCAGTACACAACTAAAAACCACTTTTCGAAGCATCGCAATAAACAACAAAGTCGTCACTGCCCTCAGGAAGTGATAGGATAGGTGCGGTGGTTAACTTCTTCTTCAAAGTTTGAAATGCTGATTCGTGTGCGGGTTCCAAAATGAACTTCTTACCCTTGTGAGTTAGTGCGGTCAAAGGACGCGCAATCAGATAAAATCCTTCGATAAACCTTCGATAATAACTGGTGAGACCTAGGAATTGGCGAATATGAGTCGGAGTAGTGGGGGTCTCCCACTTGCTGATAGCTTCAATCTTGGTGGGATCAACTTTGATACCCTGGTTGCTCACAACATGACCCAGAAATTGTACTTCCTTCAACCAAAATTCACACTTGGAGAATTTGGCGTAAAGTTGTTCTTGTCTCAAGAGTTCAAGTACTAGTTGGAGGTGTTGCTCATGTTCTTCTTCGCTTTTGGAGTAGATGAGGATATCATCTATGAAGACGATAACAAACTTATCCAAGTACGGCTTGCAGACACGATTCATGAGGTCCATGAACACGGCAGGTGCATTTGTCAAACCGAATGGCATCACGAGAAACTCATAATGACCATAACGGGTCCTGAATGCAGTCTTCATCACGTCACTTTCCTTCACCCTCAAATGGTGATAACCGGATGGCAAATTGATCTTTGAGTAAACGCTCGATCCTTGTAGTTGGTCAAAAAGATCGTCAATTTGTGGAAGAGGATATCGATTCTTGATTGTCAATTTATTGAGTTCACGGTAGTCGATACACATACGGAAGGATCCATCCTTCTTCTTCACAAATAACACAGGTGCACCCCAAGGCGAGAAACTTGGTTGAATAAATCCTCGATCAAGTAGTTCTTGTAGTTGACTCTGTAATTCTTGCATCTCGGAAGGTGCGAGTCTATAAGGTGCGCGAGCTACAGGTGCAGCTCCTGGCACTAAATTAATCTGAAACTCTACTGCTCTCTACGGCGGCAATCTAGGTAATTCCTCTGGGAAGACATCGGAAAATTCGTTCACAATTCGAACGTCATTCACGCTCTTCACCTCAGTTTCTACCGCTTTCACATGTGCTAGGACAGCAAAACGTCCCTTCTTCATAATCTTTTGCGCTTTCACGCAACTAATGAGGTTCAACTTCGAGGTACATCTCTCTCCATAGATAACTAGTGGTTCGCCATCTCCTTGTGGTATACGAAGTGCTTTATCTCCACAAATAATATCGGCCTTTGTCTTGCTCAACCAATCCATCCCGACGATCACGTCAAAACTTCCCAGTTTGATAGGTATCAAGTCAATTTTGAAATCTGCACCAGCTATGTTGATAATAGCTCCACGACAAATATGGTCAACCTTTTCAAGTTTTCCATTGGCGACTTCGACAAGCATACTCTCTTTTAACGGGACTAATGACCAATTAATCTTATCGCAAAAATGTCTACATACATAACTTCTATCCGCACCAGTATCAAACAAGACAGAAGCTAAAAGATTGTTGATTTTGAATATACCTGTCACCAAGTCGGGGTTTTCGCATGCGTCCCTTGCATTAACATTAAAAGCTCTACCACGGGGTGGTCCACCGTCTTTTCACTTGTTTGGGCACGCATTTCTGAAATGGCCCGTCTGCCCGCATTCGCAGCACTTCTTCGGCCCATTGGTGTTCGGCTTCCCATTCAAAGTGGTGACCTTGCAGTCTTTCCCGATATGCCCAGACCGTTGGCACTTCTCGCAGACAACATTGCAATATCCAGTATGGTGCTTGTAGCACCGCTTGCATTGTGGTAAGGCTCCTTTGTAGTTCGGGTTGGAGTTGGTGTTGTTGTTGGGGTTGGGGTGTAACAACCCTCACTTTTCGACTTCTAAATTACTGAATTAACCCTAGAGTTATATGTCTGACTATATGTATTAAGGGTTGTTATATACAATTAAATATTGACCGAATAGTAATTTTTAGTCAACAATGTACGCTTAAAAAAAATATATTATTAATTTATATAATTTGACATAATTTAACTAAGTATATAAACTTTGTATCACTTTTATTATTTAGTTAATATATTTAACTATATAATAAATCCAATTATATATAAATGTAATAATATTTACAAACTTACTAAAGCTATAGTTTAATAATTAAAATCATAATTATTATTAAAAATACAAAATACCGAATTATTTATTTTTTTATGCAAAATTTGTATTTATTAATTAAATAAAAAAAATAAAAAAATAAAATATTATTGACAAATATTCTTGGAAAAACATTAAATAAATTTGTTTATTTACAAAAAAAAAATCCTTAAAATAAATAAAAAATAAATAAATAAATAAATAAATAAATAAATTACTTTTTAATTAAAAATTTTAATGGAAAAACTACTTTTATTATTTTATTTTGTGCATTATCCCATGACCTAACATTTAATACTTTTTAATTTTAAAATCCCATTAAGAATTAAATATTTCTTTTTATTTTAATTATTTTATTCTTTTTACCTAATTTTTTCAAGTATAAATACCCCTCATTTCTCATTCAAACTCACACCAAAATTTCTCTCATTCTCTCTTTGAAGAATTACTACTAGTAAGTATTCTTTTCTTACTTTTTATTTTTTTTTACTTTTTACTTTTTACTTTTTTACTTTTTACTTTTTACTTTTTACTTCGGTTATTATTTTTACCGAAATATGTAAATAATGTTATAAATTATATGCAATTAAAAATAAAATAAATAACATGTATACACTATTACTATTACTAGCACCTATAACCTACTACTTATATTGTAACATAAAAATATTTTGGGATATGTATTAGAGATGTATAGATCTTCGAACTTTCTTGACGAAAGGTTTCTATGAGATTCTAGGCAGAGGGTTTGGATTTCCGATTTAAAGGGTCCTATGACTCAAGCCCCTAGATCTAAATTAGTCATTCGAAGGGAAAGGGGTGATTGGAAGCTTATCTAATACGGCAAGTATCCTAAAATGGAAAACATTGATAAAAGTAGAAACTCTCTAGTCATAGAAACTTAGTAAAATAAGAAAACTTTCTAAAAATGAAAACTTTATAAAAATAGTAACTTACTAGGAATAGAAACTTAGTAAAACAAACTATACTTAAACACATACTTAAACTTAAACATGGGCAAAACACTTAACTACTCTTAAATGTCAATAGGTTGACTTTCCTGCTCACTCGTTCAACTCTTTATTCCAAGGAATAACACTCTCTCTACCTACTAAGGTGAATTCATAGCCCCTCTTTATTTGCTAGCAAACTTACTTACTTTTACTTGGGGTGAGACACATGCTGTTTTTACTTTTTACACTTTAGATACGAGTACCAAACTGTTAAACTATGCTATACTCGGCTATGTCCGACTAAGTCCCTACAGTGATATTTTTAATTGCTGCGGCATGCTTAATTATTGGGGGTAGGCCTATCAGGAGTAACGTCCCCGATACATTTGACCAAGTCATTGTATTACTTAATAATGAAATTAAACCGACAAGGACAGACACAACTTGTCATGGGGCAAACTTGAACGTTTAGTCTAAATATCACGCATTGGCATAACTTTTTGATCCTGCGGGAGATCAACTTTACAACCTAAATCTTGTGGTCTAAAACAACGACAAACTTTTTGTTAAACCTATGAACTTCACTCAACCTTTTTGGTTGACACTTTAGCATGTTTTGTCTCAGGTGCTGTTTGATTCAAGCTCTTATACTTACTGCTTATGTGATGCTACTTGGACATAGGATCAAGAGATATCGCATTTATTACTTCGGCATGTGAACATTTACGATATTGTTATTCCTGTCATTGTAACAACATTTCATTTTCCGCTGCGTACTCATTAAAGTTAAATTCATCATTTAGTATTGTTCTCGTTTATTATAATATGTTGGTATGTTTTGATATTAGTGACGTTCCTTCCAGACCCTATTGGGAGGGCGTTACAGATTGGTATCAGAGCATAACTAGGCTGTTATAGAGAACCAGGATTGCATTTTTATGTGTGCCTTACTTGTTAGCTAGGGTGCCTTAGCAATCTAGGAAACTATAACCTTTCCTGCCTTAGAATTAAAGCACTTAGGATTGCCCCATAATCTTAACGATTATGCTTTAATAAACTTGACTTAAAGATTCTAATCAAAATATCCTTCCTAATGTTAGGATGTCTAATTATCATCAAACGACCAAAATGAATCTTTTCAAGCCAACCAAAAAAGATACTGAAAGGTCTTCCACAAAAAGACCAGTCCAAAGTCCACCTTATGTCTTTGGTGGTCCTCCCTCACCAAATTATAGCCCAAATACTACTCTAAAGTTACATGGGTCTCCTGAATACTATCCAACCCTGAGGAATAAAGACAAGAGGAAATGTTTTGAAGAAACTGGGCCGTCAAAGAAAAGATCCCGATCTCCTTTCTACGATGAAGTTGATGCCAAGTACGAGCTCATGAATCTGCAAAAAACTACCGATGACCTAATTCGCCATATTGCAAGGATCGATTTTCAAATGACGGAAAAAGACCTAGCGATCAAGAAGCTCATGGAGGAAAATGCTGAACTAAAGAAAGAGATAAAGTTGGTGAAGTATGAAGGTGATAGAAGTACCCGATGGGGGAAGCAATCTCTCTCTTGCCTAAGAGAAGATGTTGACCTTAGATTGAAGATGGAGGAAAACCGCGTGAATAATCAACTTTCTATAAGGGACCACAAGTACCATGTAATAAACAATGAAGTTTCTAACCTTTATGATAATCTCGAGTTCCTGCATGAGAAACAAAAGGCGAGCAACGAGAAAGTTGATGAGTTTATGAAGAAGGTGGAGGATGAGAAGAAGAAATACGAAGATTACTTCAATCTTAATATTTCCTAGATTATTTTTCCAATTCCTTGTCTATGTAAAGGCAATGCCTTAAACCATTTCTATTTCCGAATCGTGTAATAAAGGCTTATTTAATGCCTCGTTCTAATAATATAAAGTGTTTTATTAATATCATGCGATATCAATACTTTATTTTATTCATACTTGTGATTGCTCAAACTTATAACTTGTTAAACTTATCAAACATATGTTCACTTTTATGTAGTGACATCATGGTTCGTTCAGCTGCACCTACCGTTAACAACGTTGTGTTAACTACTGAACAATTTCAACAGTTACTCGCTGCCGCCCAAGGCAACGCCCAAGCTAATCATGCTAATACTCAACCGAAACCTTGTTCCTACAAGGATTTTTCAAACTGTCATCCTCCTGCATTTAAGGGGACTGAAGAAGCTGTCGAACTAGTCCGTTGGTTCGAGAAGATGGAATCTATTTTCTGTTTGCAACTGTGGTGATAACGATCGAGTAAAGTATGTCACTAGCTCATTGGGTGGCAATGCTTTAACTTGGTGGACTGCTCATGCCAAGTCCGTAGGAATTGATATTGCTAATGCAATTCCATGGGATGAACTCAAAAGCATGATGGTCAACAAATTCTGTCCTCGAAGTCAAGTTCAGAAACTTGAAGCTGAGTTCTGAGAACTCAAGGTCAAGGGTACTGACATTGAGAACTATACCAATCGTTATCTGGAGCTTTCTACTCTATGTCCTGAAATGTTTCCTACTGAAGCTAGAAGAATTGAGCGGTATATTGAAGGTCTTCCCGAGGATGTTCAAGGGAATGTTATTGCTGCTGAGAAGGTTACATTGGATGCTGTGATTCTCATGGCACAAAATCTCATGTTGGCCAAGAGAAGAAGGGCGTCGACCAATAAGCAAGTTGAAACCAAGGGTAATGATGGTAAGAGGAAGTTTGAGCCATCTCAAGGTTCGGCTCAGAATGATAATAAGAAGCCTGCGGATGGTACAAGGTCGAATTATAAGGGTACTTATCCTTTCTGTATTCATTGTGAGAGGCATCACCCGGGGAAGTGTACTGCGGTTTGTGCATTGTGTAAGAAAGTGGGACACGTTGCTAAGACGTGTAAGACTCCTCCGAAGGATAAGGCTATTGTTCCGGCCAAAGATCCTCCTACATGCTATACTTGTGGTGAGAAGGGACACATTAGTCCGAATTCTCCTAAGAAGAAAGATAATCCCGCTACTGGAGCTAATGTTACTGCTGCGAAGGGTCGTGCATTTTTCATTACTGCTGCTGAAGCCCGAGATGAAGATAAAGTTATCACGGGTACGTATCTTGTCAATAATTTCTATGCAACTATTTTATTCGATACTTGTGCCGACAGAAGTTACGTGTCTAGTGATTTTTGTACCCTATTTGCTGAAAAGCCTCAACCCTTAGAAACTAAAAGATTAGTAGAAGTAGCCAATGGAAAGGTCATGCAAGTCGATAAAATCTATAAAAACTGCAACCTAATCTTAGCCGATAAAGAATTTAAGATAGACCTTTTGCCGATCGAACTCGGAAGTTTTGACGTCGTAGTTGGTATGGATTGGTTACGTCCATTACATGCTGCTATCATGTGTTACGATAAAACTGTTAATGTTCCATTGGGGAATGGAGATACTCTCATCATCCAAGGTGAAAAGAGTGGTTCCAACCTCAATATCATCTCCTATATCAAAACCCACAAATACCTTATGAAAGGTTTTCCAGCCATTCTAGCCCACGTTAAGCTGATCGAATCGGAAGAGAAGCGTATTAAAGACGTACCAGTGGTTAGAGACTATCCCGATGTGTTTCCCGAAGATCTTCCTGGTCTTCCACCTCCTCGACAAGTTGAATTTCAAATTGATTTAGCTCCCGGTGCTGCTCCTATTGCTAAAGCACCATACCGTTTAGCACCTTCCGAAATGAAGGAACTTTCCAACCAGCTCCAAGAACTATTGGATAAAGGTTTCATTCATCCAAGCTCGTCCCCATGGGGAGCTCCTATTCTATTTGTTAAAAAGAAGGATGGTACGTTAAGGATGTGCATTGATTACCGCGAACTTAACAAGCTTACTATCAAGAACCGTTATCCATTGCCACGTATTGATGATCTATTCGACCAACTTCAAGGGTCAAGTGTTTATTCAAAGATTGATTTGAGGTCCGGATATCACCAACTTAGAGTCAAGGAATCTGATATTCCTAAGACTGCTTTTCGCACTCGTTATGGGCACTATGAATTCTGTGTCATGCCTTTTGGTTTGACCAATGCTCCTGCCATTTTCATGGATCTCATGAACCGTGTCTGCAAACCTTATCTCAATAAATTCGTCATTGTTTTCATTGATGACATTTTGATCTACTCCAAGAGCGAGAAGGAACATGAGCAACATCTGCGCGTGATTCTTGAACTCTTACGAAAGGAACAACTCTGCACTAAGTTTTCTAAGTGCGAGTTTTGGCTCAAAACTGTACAATTCCTCGGACACGTTGTTGATAGTAATGGAATACATGTCAATCTAGCTAAGATTACCGCTATCCAGAACTGGGAGATACCAAAGACTGCGAAGCATATTCGTCAATTTTTGGGACTTGCCGGTTATTATCGGAGATTCATAAAAGATTTTTCCCTTCTTGCCAAACCTCTTACGAAGCTAACTCAAAAAGGGAAGAAGTTTGAGTGGTCCAAAGAACAGGAATCTGCTTTCAAGATTTTGAAAGAGAAGTTGACCACATCCCTGATTCTATCTTTACCTGAAGGTACTGACGATTTTGTTGTTTACTGCGATGCCTCAAAACAAGGCTTTGGTTGTGTTTTAATGCAACGTGAAAAGGTTATTGCCTACGCATCTAGACAGTTGAAGAAACACGAGGAGAACTATACCACACACGACCTTGAGTTAGGTGCCGTGGTATTTGTATTAAAGATATGGAGACATTATCTATATGGTACCCAGTTTACGGTGTACACTAACCATAAAAGTCTTCGACACATCTTTGATCAAAAACAGCTGAATATGAGGCAAAGCAGATGGCTCGAGTTATTGAACGATTATGACTGTAAGATGGAATATCATCCTGGCAAGGCAAACGTAGTTGCCGATGCCCTCAGTCAAAAAGACGATGTTAAACGTGTTCGTGCCTTAAACCTAAAAATCAAATCAAATCTTATATCAAGAATCTATGAAGCTCAACTGGAAGCTATTAAACCAACACTCATCGAAGGTGAAGGACCTATCAGTTTCGAGAACCAACTCCAAGTGAAAGCTAATGGTACACGGTACTTTGGCAACAGAATTTGGGTTTCTCGCTTCGGTAATCTCCGTGAACTAGTCTTGGATGAAGCGCATAAGACTAGGTATTCTATTCATCCGGGTTCCAGTAAGATGTACCACGATGTGAAGGAATTCTACTGGTGGCCTAATATGAAAGCCGACATTGCTACTTATGTTAGTAAGTGCCTCACTTGTTTGAAAGTCAAGGCTGAACATCAAAAGCCTTCTAGTCTGTTGACACAACCTGATATTCTGCAGTGGAATTGGGAATGTATCGCTATGGACTTTATTACTAAATTGCCTAAGACTTCTAGTGGCAATGATACTATATGGGTCATAGTAGATCGTCTTACTAAATCTTCTCATTTTTTTACCGATCAAGGAGACCGACAAGATGGAGAAATTGTCACAAATGTATATCAAAGAAATTGTCTCTCGTCATGGTGTTCCTATATCAATCATATCCGATCGCGATAGTAGATTCACTTCCAGATTCTGGAAATCCTTACAAACTGCTCTTGGAACTCAACTCGACATGAGTATTGCTTATCATCCGCAAACCGATGGTCAAAGTGAACGAACCATTCAAACATTGGAAGATATGCTTCACGCTTGTGTTATCGACTTCAGCAAATGCTGGGATAGACATTTGCCTTTGGTTGAATTCTCTTACAATAATAGTTACCACTCAAGTATTAAGGCAGCACCTTTTGAGGCCTTATACTGACGAAAATGTAGATCCCCACTATGCTGGGATGAATTAGAGGACAGACAGTTAACTGGTCCTGAAATCATACACGAGACAACCGAAAAGATAGTTCAGATTAAGAAACGAATAGAAACTGCCCGCAGCCGACAGAAGAGCTATGCTAATAAAGGTCGGAAAGATTTGGAATTCCAAGTTGGTGACAAAGTCATGTTGAAAGTATCCCCTTGGAAAGGCGTCGTTCGTTTTGGTAAACGAAGCAAACTAAGTCCGCGTTTTGTTGGACCCTTCAAGATTACTGAAAGGATCGGACCCGTGGCTTATCGATTAGAATTACCTGCTGAACTTAGCAGCGTACACAACGTATTTCATGTCTCGAATCATAAAAAGTGTCTCGCTGATGACACTCTCGTTATTCCTTTGGATGACATTCGCATTGATGATAAAATGCACTTCATAGAGGAACCCGTAGAAGTCATGGACCGATCTGCTAAACGCTTAAAACAAAGCACCATACCTATTGTTAAGATCCGTTGGAATTCACGACGTGGCCCCGAGTATACCTGGGAACGTGAAGACCAAATGAAACAGAAATATCCCCATCTCTTCTCAACCGCTGATGCATCCGAGAAGTCTACCTAAAACTTCGGGACGAAGTTTTTATTAACGGGGAGGTACTGTAACAACCCTCACTTTTCGACTTCTAAATTACTGAATTAACCCTAGGGTTATATGTCTGACTATATGTATTAAGGGTTGTTATATACAATTAAATATTGACCGAATAGTAATTTTTAGTCAACAATGTACGCTTAAAAAAATATATTATTAATTTATATAATTTGACATAATTTAACTAAGTATATAAACTTTGTATCACTTTTATTATTTAGTTAATATATTTAACTATATAATAAATCCAATTATATATAAATGTAATAATATTTACAAACTTACTAAAGCTATAGTTTAATAATTAAAATCATAATTATTATTAAAAATACAAAATACTGAATTATTTATTATTTTTATGCAAAATTTGTATTTATTAATTAAATAAAAAAATAAAAAAAAATAAAATATTATTGACAAATATTCTTGGAAAAACATTAAATAAATTTGTTTATTTACAAAAAAAAAATCCTTAAAATAAATAAATAAATAAATAAATTACTTTTTAATTAAAAATTTTAATGGAAAAACTACTTTTATTATTTTATTTTGTGCATTATCCCATAACCTAACATTTAATACTTTTTAATTTTAAAATCCCATTAAGAATTAAATATTTCTTTTTCTTTTAATTATTTTATTCTTTTTACCTAATTTTTTCAAGTATAAATACCCCTCATTTCTCATTCAAACTCACACCAAAATTTCTCTCATTCTCTCTTTGAAGAATTACTACTAGTAAGTATTCTTTTCTTACTTTTTAATTTTTTTTACTTTTTACTTTTTACTTTTTTACTTTTTACTTTTTACTTTTTACTTCGGTTATTATTTTTACCGAAATATGTAAATAATGTTATAAATTATATGCAATTAAAAATAAAATAAATAACATGTATACACTATTACTATTACTAGCACCTATAACCTACTACTTATATTGTAACATAAAAACATTTTGGGATATGTATTAGAGATGTATAGATCTTCGAACTTTCTTGACGAATGGTTTCTATGAGATTCTAGGCAGAGGGTTTGGATTTCCGATTTAAAGGGTCCTATGACTCAAGCCCCTAGATCTAAATTAGCCATTCGAAGGGAAAGGGGTGATTGGAAGCTTATCTAATACGGCAAGTATCCTAAAATGGAAAATATTGATAAAAGTAGAAACTCTCTAGTCATAGAAACTTAGTAAAATAAGAAAACTTTCTAAAAATGAAAACTTTATAAAAATAGTAACTTACTAGGAATAGAAACTTAGTAAAACAAACTATACTTAAACACATACTTAAACTTAAACATGGGCAAAACACTTAACTACTCTTAAATGTCAATAGGTTGACTTTCCTGCTCACTCGTTCAACTCTTTATTTCGAGGAATAACACTCTCTCTACCTACTAAGGTGAATTCATAGCCCCTCTTTATTTGCTAGCAAACTTACTTACTTTTACTTGGGGTGAGACACATGCTGTTTTTACTTTTTACACTTTAGACACAAGTACCAAACTGTTAAACTATGCTATACTCGGCTATGTCCGACTAAGTCCCTACAGTGATATTTTTAATTGCTGCGGCATGCTTAATTATTGGGGGTAGGCCTATCGGGAGTAACGTCCCCGATACATTTGACCAAGTCATTGTATTACTTAATAATAAAATTAAACCGACAAGGACAGACACAACTTGTCATGGGTCAAACTTGAACGTTTAGTCTAAATATCACGCATTGGCATAACTTTTTGATCCTGCGGGAGATCAACTTTACAACCTAAATCTTGTGGTCTAAAACAACGACAAACTTTTTGTTAAACCTATGAACTTCACTCAACCTTTTTGGTTGACACTTTAGCATGTTTTGTCTCAGGTGCTGTTTGATTCAAGCTCTTATACTTACTGCTTATGTGATGCTACTTGGACATAGGATCAAGAGATATCGCATTTATTACTTCGGCATGTGAACATTTACGATATTGTTATTCCTGTCATTGTAACGACATTTCATTTTCCGCTGCGTACTCATTAAATTTAAATTCATCATTTAGTATTGTTCTCGTTTATTATAATATGTTGGTATGTTTTGATATTAGTGACGTTCCTTCCAGACCCTATTGGGAGGGCGTTACAGATTGGTATCAGAGCATAACTAGGCTGTTATAGAGAACCAGGATTGCATTTTTATGTGTGCCTTACTTGTTAGCTAGGGTGCCTTAGCAATCTAGGAAACTATAACCTTTCCTGCCTTAGAATTAAAGCACTTAGGATTGCCCCATAATCTTAACTATTATGCTTTAATAAACTTGACTTAAAGATTCTAATCAAAATATCCTTCCTAATGTTAGGATGTCTAATTATCATTAAACGACCAAAATGAATCTTTTCAAGCCAACCGAAAAAGATACTGAAAGGTCTTCCACAGAAAGACCAGTCCAAAGTCCACCTTATGGCTTTGGTGGTCCTCCCTCACCAAATTATAGCCCAAATACTACTCTAAAGTTACATGGGTCTCCTGAATACTATCCAACCCCGAGGAATAAAGACAAGAGGAAATGTTTTGAAGAAACTGGGCCGTCAAAGAAAAGATCCCGATCTCCTTTCTAAGATGAAGTTGATGCCAAGTACGAGCTCATGAATCTACGAAAAACTACCGATGACCTAATTCGCCATATTGCAAGGATCGATTTTCAAATGAAGGAAAAAGACCTAGCGATCAAGAAGCTCATGGAGGAAAATGCTGAACTAAAGAAAGAAATAAAGTTGGTGAAGTATGAAGGTGATAGAAGTACCCGATGGGGGAAGCAATCTCTCTCTTACCTAAGAGAAGATGTTGACCTTAGATTGAAGATGGAGGAAAACCGCGTGAATAATCAACTTTCTATAAGGGACCACAAGTACCATGTATTGTTATTCCTGTCATTGTAACGACATTTCATTTTCCGCTGCGTACTCATTAAAGTTAAATTCATCATTTAGTATTGTTCTCGTTTATTATAATATGTTGGTATGTTTTGATATTAGTGACGTTCCTTCCAGACCCTATTGGGAGGGCGTTACATGGGGTTTCCACCATTGTTGTGCCTCTTGGCGGGGGTCTGGTCATAGGTTCTCCTGTTGTGGTGGTGGTTGTTGTTGTTGTTGTTGTTGTTATTATCCCACTTTCGCTTTTCGCTACTACCAGCCTCAAACTTAGCCTTCTCCGGCTCATCAATAAGAATCTAATTCATGAGGGTATGCGCCATGCGCATTGCTTCGAGAACATTCGGTGGTTTGGAAGATGTGACGTTTCCTTTGATGGACTTAGGGAGTCCCCAGAAGTATCTCTCCATTCGTTTGAATTCTGGGGTGACCATTGTCGGACACATAAGAGCTAGTTCCAAAAATCTCCTGTTGTAACCATCAAGGTCGTTCCCAACGGCCTTTAGCTGCATATATTCGATTTCCATCTTCTGAATTTCGGTTCTCGGACAATACTCATCAATCATAGCAGCTTTGAATTCCTCCCATGGCGTAGCATACGCCTCATCAATGCCTTTCGCTTGAGCTAACGTGTTCCACCACGTTAGCGCGCTGTCAGATAGCGTGCAAGAAGCAAATTTGGATTTGTTGTCTTCCGAACAGTTGCTAACTCGGAATACTGATTCAAGTTTCTCGAACCATCTGGTGAGACCAACCGGTCCCTCAGTTCCACTGAAGTTATGTGGTTTGCAGCTCTGGAATTCCTTGTAAGTACACCCATTTTGAATGGGTGGGATAACCGGTGGTGGTAGTGGTGGAGCTTGGAGGTTTCTTTCTGCTAAGGCTGCGGCTACACGTTCTTGGATCATCTCTTCAATTTGAGCAGCAGTAGGTGTGGATCGACCGTTAGCCATGGTGTTCTATACAAACATTTTGACTCAAGTCAAAATCCAGCATTTAATATATAATAATATAGTGTATAACAACCAACATGTAAACAGCACAACACATGTTAATTAAGTAACGCAAGTTGATACAAGTACCGCAAAACACCATATAGTAATGTAAATAGAACACTTGTGCAAAAAGTAACATCACAAAGTTTCCATTCCTTAATAATAATAAGTTTCATAAGTCTGAATAAGTTCGTACAATACATAAGTGAAATATGAAACTACAACTAGATTACATCATGAAATCTAATACAAAAGGTCCTACGGTGAAGGTGGGTGTAGGATGTCAAAAACCTGAGCCAACTGCTCCTCGAGCTCAGTAACCCGAGCTCGGAGGGTTCCCACCTCCCTTGTCAATTCCTCGACAGTGGGAGATGGTGGGGCGGGTGGTGCTGGTGGGGCCCGTGGTGTGGGTGGAGCGGGTGATGCCGGTGGTGCGGGTGGTGCAGACCTTACAAAGCGAGGTGCAGACGTCCCGGCTCCAGAAATAGTCAGCACGTAACGAGGTGCCTTACGTATGAGTGGGTTGGCAGGGTACGGCACAAGCCACTTATGGGCAGTAACCCTCTGACGCCGACCAAAAGCATCAGTGAAAGCACGACCTCCATTCACCCCTGGAATAACGGTGCCATCAGGACGGTACCGCTTCTTCGGTGAGGTGGAGGGTGCCTTTATAGGTATATCAGCAGGGTCCTCGTCGTCACTGGAGTCTGATGAAGAATCATCTGATGAAGAATCGGTGGATAATGAGTCATCCGAATCATGTGGTGGTGACACGGGTGGCTGAACTGGCAGTCCGAAGGCGGCCAACATCTCTCTGTGTCTGAATGGCGGAATCGGCACTAAACGTCCATCTGGAGCGCGTCGGCACGGTATGCGCATATGGTTACGGAATGGCCCTTCCCCGAACTCCACGAGGATCACAACACCACCGATGCGGGGCTGTGACTTCGAGGATCCGGGGGCAGACAGAGCTGGAATCTCCGTAGGGTCCACGTGTCCGTCAATAGTAGCCACTGGTGCAGGCGGCTGGCTGCTAGTCCCGGAAGATGAAGCGCCGGGGTCACTCGTGCCTATCGGGATCGGTGGATCGGCAACGGTGGTAGGTGGAGTAGCTGAAGAGTCTAAACTGCCCAAAACGCTAGCAGGTGGAATATCCGACATCTGAACAAGGAAAAATAAATTTTCCATGTCAGTAAGTCATAAAGCAAGCACGTATTAGGCCAACAGTTTAAATCACGTGTAACAATAAGTAGCATGGAAATAACAGCAAATCGTACGAAGGTAGCATGCAATCGAAAGCAAGTAATAGCATGCAGTAGTGAAATCATGTAGTAGCATACGGCATATAGCAGTAACAGTAAGCAGCAGCATGTAGTAAGTTCAGCGGAAACACGTAAACTAGCAAGTTGTAGATTAGTCCTATTAGTGAATCCTACTCGGGTCGGTCTTAGACTCACTAATGCAACCTAATTCCCTACAACCAATGCTCTGATACTAAATGTGATGCCCCGTACAAAACCAACGTGTACGAATCATCAACAACAGGATCATTACAAGGTTAAGTACTATATGCATTTTCAAAAAGAGTTTGCATTCATTAATAAAGTGATGTCTAAACCAACATCGA
The DNA here is from genome assembly GCF_046630445.1 of Rutidosis leptorrhynchoides. NCBI lineage: Eukaryota > Viridiplantae > Streptophyta > Magnoliopsida > Asterales > Asteraceae > Rutidosis > Rutidosis leptorrhynchoides. The sequence goes on from NC_092334.1 coordinate 304,626,665, forward strand.
ATGTTTTACATTCCGAAAGCATGCTTCACTAAGTAGAAGCAAATAATAAGTGTATGTGACCACAAAGGTCGTTACAATTCATAGTTCAAAAGTACTAATGTTTGAATGCAAAATAAAGTAGTGCATGCGATAACAACTCTAAGCAGCGGGTGTCTACAGCACGACTAGTACACAGCGGAAGCTAACCTCAAGCACCTGAGAAAAACATGCTTTAAAACATCAACACAAAGGTTGGTGAGCTATAGTTTAAGTATAACAGTAAGTAAGGTAGGCCACGAGATTTCAGTGCTACAAAGAGCGTTTCAAAACAGTATGATAAAGTATATGTTAACCGTGGGCACTTGGTAACTAACTTAACGTTTATACCCCCTGAAAGTACACTTGGCAAGTGCGTATGTCTACGAAGTATTAAACACTCATTAAATGCTAGCGCGACTAGCCCGAGTGAGGATGTCAAACCCTATGGATCCATATCTAAGATTCGCGTTCACAGTTCAAAAACCAATGATTAAACGTTACCGAGCTAAAGGGAATGTTTATGCCGTTGTATAACCCACACATATATAAGTTTAAGTACTCGTTCCTAGTATGTAAAATATAAAATCCGCATGTATTCTCAGTTCCCTAAATAAGTTAAAGTAAAAAGGGAATGCTATAACTCACAATGATAATGTAGTCGTAAAGTCGGTTCAAAAAAGGTGTGCAAGTAATCGGTCCGAAGGTCCTCAACCTAAGGCAAATAGTACTAAGTTAGTAAATTGTCTTAATAGGTTTAAAAGTATGTAAATAAGGTCTTAAGGGTCATCATCATTCATCATTTAACAAAAGGTGTAAAGTAGGTTTCGTACATGAAAGTAGTTTAAAATAAAGGCTGACTTCGATCAGTCACCACGGCCTCTACCCTTACTGAATTAAGGTGAGACCAGTGGACATGGCTCCGTATATGAGTCCCTTAAGTTTGGTAAAATTTACAGAAGCAAAATCATCTTCGTTTGACTGTGGCGACAGTCTAAGTGCGAGTAGGTCAGAAATTTTTGCACAACGTTAAAGGACATAGTGACGATCGGAGGGCCATAAATCCTAAACCGTAACTCGGATTAAGACGAGTCCTATATGAAAAGTTATCTACTCGAAAAGATATATTTGAAAATAAAGGTCTCAGTAGCCCAGGTCTACTGGTCTGTTACAGAAACAGTAGGACAGAGGGCTGTAAACAGAAAACAGGAAGTTAAAAGTGAGTTCCGGTGGTCTTGGTGCTTGATGCTTATCACGGTTCTCATCCTTGATGCATATAGCTTCAAGTGTACAACTTGTTGATGTGTTTGCATCATCTTGACCAAGATTTGACCATCATAACCCAAGTGCAAGTCTAAGACATGAAGCATAACTCACTTAAGAGTTGTATGAAGTTTGATGAACCAAAGTTACATCAAAGTCTTAGATCTAACACATTCATGAACTTTAAAGCTAATAACAAGTTACAAACTTGAAAGTAAACTAACTAATCAAGATCTTAAGATGTAGAACATAGTCCTTAGTTAGATCTTGAAGATCCAAGACCCAAAAGTCTAGATCAAGCATAAGTATACAAAGTTATATTCAAAGAAAACTTATTTACATGTTCTTGAACTTTTAAGTTAACTTTAAGTTCCAAGAGATATGAGATCAAGACTAACATGTAGTACTTGACCAACAACAACCAAAATCATAAAATTAAAGTGCAAGTAAAACTAAATAAATAAGTAAAAGGTTCATGGTTGTTCATTCTTTTAAAGATTCAATCAAAGTTTGATCTTTAAGTAAAGTAAACTTTAAGTTTACTTCAAGAACTACAAGTATGATTTCTACATATGAACTTACAATTTTTGAAACAATAAAAGTAGAATCATAAACTAGTAAGTTTATGTTCTTGTGTTGTTGATAAATACAAGATATTATGAAGAATCAAACTAGTAAGTTTGATCTTGTAACTAGTAAAGAATAACTAACAATTACATGTAACAAACTAACAACAACAAGTAATCAAACTACAAGTAACAAAAGATGATGATGATTGTGGGTGAAAGGCCACGGTTTTAAGGCAAGGAAAGAAGAGAGAAAAATGTTTTTGTTACTTACAATCTTTAGAAAGAAAAGAGAGAAAAATGAAAGCAAGTATGTGTGTGTTTTGGAAAATGAGAGGATGAGTGAACAAGTAAGTAGAAGTAATAAAAAAAAATGAAATCAAACTCCCTCTACAAAGGGGTGGCCGACGGTTTTCACATGTGGGGAGGGGGGAAGAGTTTGTTTGTTGGGTTCTAGCATGTAAAGCTTCAAAAGTGTGGTTAATGGGTGTGTTTACATGGGAATGGCAAGTAACTAGATTCCAATCTTCCTTAATCAAACTAGTTCATTCTTAAAATGATACTTACATGTATGTATGGGCTAACTAGTCCACTTAAAATGTAGGGTGGGCTCATAAAGTCCAATAACACTAGTAAAAGCCCAAGTTCAAATAAAAGCGCAAGTAGGTATGTAATTAACAAGTTAATCCAATTAAAAGCCCAAGTAATTAACTAATAGCTTTAGTTAATTAAAATGATTAATAAACTTAATCATGAATGTAAATAATACTCAAAAAATATTATTCGTGAAGTTTCGTGTGTCACAAAGACGTTTCGGGCAATTAAAGTCAAGTTCGGGCAATCATGGCAACATGTAAATGTAATAACATACATTCGTTTAATCACACGTATTAATAATAACAATTATTAATAAATAAACGTTGAAAATTCTAGGGTCGTTACAACTTGCAAGTGTTCTTCGACTTTTTCTGTTGAAATTCCATTAAATAACAAGTTGTAAAGGGTTTTTGTAATCGATAAATGATAAAGTGAGGTTGGAGGATATCAATTACAACTGGAATCATTTGTTTTATCCCTCAATTTGATTGATAGAATTTTTAATCAGGTACATCGAAATATATATAAAAAATAAAACGGGAATTGATTGATAGCAGATTAGTACGAACGAGAGTGATGTTTAAAGACAGAAACAAAATTAGATTACAGTATGAAAGTGATATCAAACTGATTTTGATTCTTTCTGCATTTAATCCGTAAGAATTTTATATAAATATATAGTTATATTATTAATAATATGAATAATAATAATAATATAAATACTAATATTAATAATCATAAATCATGATAATTCTAAAAAAAATGACTTTCAATAAATATGATAATAATTATAAAATAATAATACTGATATTAATTATAATAATAATTAGAGTTATAATGTTTCTACTAATTATGATATTAATAATTGAATACAATATTATTAGTAATAATAATATTATAACAAATTAAATGTATTAATTTTTATATCTAAATTTTGAATTAATAATATTCATAGTATTGATATTAATTTTTATCTTTATAATAATAATAATGATATAACAACTATAATTAAACTTGTAATTACATTTAATATATAAATTTTACAATTTATTGCTTATGTAATATATAATTAAGTATTTACACACAATATATGTGTGTGTGTATATATATATATATATATATATATATATATATATATATATATATATATATATATATATATATATATATATATATGATAATAATATGTATACATAGAATCATATATAATTATATAGATTCATTTTAAATTACATATAATTGTTAAACTTTTATATTTATTTTATGAAATACATCCTAATGATTATTTTCAAACATCATACACACTTATATATAGTATTATCATTAATAATCACTTTATTACCTTATATTTTATTTTACATATTCAATTCTAAAAGATTCATATTTTATAAATTTCAAATTATTGTTTTTACTTACATTCATTTATATATACATGTTTATTACAAACAATTGTTCGTGAATCGTCGGGAGTAGTCAATGGGTAATTGGTTACATGAATATAGATTTCAAAACTTTCGAGACTCAACATTACAGATTTTGCTTATCGTTTCGGAAACATATAAAGATTAAAGTTTAAATTTGATCGGAAATTCCCGGGTCATCACACTAAAAATGTAAGATTTTAAAACCACAGTGATTATAAGTGCAAAAAATAAAGTCCAGTAACCAAAAATACAAGTTTTAACCATAGTGACCATTTTTGTAATTTTATTAATCTTTTTAACAAATCAAATTGTATTTTGGTAATATTCTGGCCATGGTACTCTCGGTAATAATTAAAAGTAGCAAGTGGTTACTTTATGTCTTTATTCGACTGTTTTTACTCCAAAAAAAAAAAAAAAACAAAAAAAAAAAAAAACAACAACAACAACTAGTTGAAACAGCTGGAAACTGTAACTCGTGTTTTGAGGGGTACTTTTTTTGTGTTGAGTTTATGATGATGGCAACAACAACAGCTCTGAGCACCGATAATCTTCAACATCAGATCCAGATCCAGATCCAGATCCATCCCAGTACTAATACTATAGTTGATAGTATCATAAGTAATAATAATGATAAATCACTGCTACTAGTTCCAGATGACGATCAAAACGATGTCGTTACTATCGCTCAGCTCCCAACTGCAACTCCTCCTGTTGCTCCTTTTACACCTTCACCTAGTTTCCTATCGGTCTCCATTTTATCTTTTATATTTTTATTTAAATTTAAATACATTTAATTTGTGTATTTATATTAATTAATGGTTAGATCTGGTGTTTTTCGCAGGGTAAAAGGAAAAGGTTAAAGTGCAAACCCCTTACAATTAGCGATGAGAAAAGGAAGATTTTGACTCCGAAGGTTATTTTTTATTTTTAATATTTAGATGTGTAATGTAATTCGTTGGTGCTGTTTTAGAATAGTCACATTTTAGTAGTGGTTTGTGGTAATATTTTTTTTTTTTTTTTTTTAAATAGTAGTTGAACTGATCAAAAATTATGACACCTTAAAAAGATAATGAATCACAAACTGTAATGCCGAATTCATAGGCATGGTGTCGAATTCAGCTTTATTGGAAAAATCGAGTAAAATTGTTATTTTCAATTAAAGTCAAATGTTCAACAGTCTAGCATTTGCAGAGTGAATAATATGAAAGTAATGTGTGGCCAGCCATTTCAAGAAAGTGATTATTTTTATTTTAGAAGACACAGTTTTGAAAAAGCGTGTTATGAAACGGTTACTAGTTGAACATAACCTATATCAACTGGCTTGACACAGTATGGAAACAATTTACGCATTGCTAATTTTTTTAACAGGTCAAGAAACGTGGTTCTTCAACGACTTTGAGGTTAGCATAATAGTATCTAAATTTAAATTTTTAAAGTCTCCCTGTTCATAATTAAATTTGTGATCATGAAGTTTTATAAGTGTAGTTTTGGAAGCAAGGTAAAAGGAATTAGAGACAATGTTGATTCAGCCGAAATCACACCAACTATGGTTAGAGCAGGAGGGATACAAGCGACCCTTGGAAATGAGTATCCTAGCTTTTGTAAAACGATGGTCAGATCACATGTTACTAGTTGTTTTTGGATGGTAGATTCTTTTTCTTTTTCCTTTCTAACTTGTAATTATTGTTTAATTAATTACAATTATTGCTCAACATACATACATGATACACCCCCTGTGTGTAGGGCCTACCAGTGCCTTTCTGCAAGTCATTTCTACCGCAACAAGAGAGCACGATTGTAGTTGAAGATGAAAATGGCGAAGAACATATTCTTAAATACATTGCCTACAGGTCTGGACTTAGTGGAGGGTGGAGGTCGTTTGCGGTTGGTCATAAATTGCATGAAGGGGATGTTTTGATTTTTCAGTTAGTTGGACCTTGCAAATTCAAGGTGTACTTTCGTTCGTTTACATATGTGTTATTTTTCTAATACATTCGCAAATAGTTTTGATTATGATGATCACTTAAAGTATTCTCTAATTGTATAAATTTGGTTTTCATTTTGTAGATCTATATTGTTAGGACAGACACTCCGAACGTTGTGGATTCTGAAATTCGTCTTTTAAAAGACATGGAGCATAAGGAACAATTAACTCCAGGTTTGTCAAATTTCATTTACTTGTAATTGTTCATGTGAATAAATTTTGAAATAATATTATTTGCTTGAAAGCAAACGAGTCATATAGGTTGAACACGTCGAAGGTATCCGAATGTGTATTTTTAAGCTTTTAAATCATTTTATTGGAGTACTTAAATCAGGTATACCTCGTGGCCTACCCAGGTAAGAGAGGTAAGACAGAATCTAAGTCAAAGAGAATTAAGTCAACAGATACCATGTCAAACGGAAGAAAATCTAAGACACATACTAAACTGAAGGCAAGAACTTCTCTTCCATTGACCATGGTCAAAAAGAAGCAAAAACGGTCTGAACCGCCACCTCAGCAAAGCAGCCAACTCATGGAAAATTCTTCGGTCTTCTCAGAAGTTCAAGAAGCTTCTGCTCAACAAATTGAAGAACTCAAAACCTTCAAAGGCTTTCACATCATGGTCAACAAATGGTGCATTGACACGGAGCTTTCAGAACATATTCGACTAGATTACTACAATCTCTGTGTTGCAAAGAACGAAATACTACATGATGGTGTTTTGGACGGTGTTTATTACAAATTGGTGGCGGGTATGATTGGTGAAACCGTAAGCATTGCAAATGTGATCAAGAATTGCAAGCCTACTACAAAGAAGGAACGGTTTGATGTATGGGATAGTTCACTGAAATCTTTCGAGATTATGGGCATGAAAGTTGGGTTCTTACGCAATAGGGTACGGGCACTTGCTACACTTGCATTTGAATCAGAAGAGGCGAAAAAATGTGTGGAAGCTAAAAAGGAAAGGAAACGGAATTTGCAAGAAATTAGGGTTTTAGAGGCGAAGGTAGCGGAATTATATGAACGTAATCGAAAGATAGATGTTTTTCTAGGTGGGTTTAAGGAGAAAGTTGAAGGGTATGAAGTTGAGTTCCAGAAAAAGGTCAATGAGCCTTGGTAGTGAGTTAGTTGAAGATATTGTTGTGGTCTGACTTTGTGATAACAGTTGACCATGTTAAGTTTGTACTTTAGGACTTGTGGTTTGATCAATTAGATCTTCTTAAAGTATCGATGTATGTGTATTGTTGTGGTATCTGTCATTATGTTAAATAAAGTAGAAGTAACTGGAATTTGAAAAAGCCAAGGTCTTGCTAATTTAGTAAAAAAAAATTTCTGAATTTATTATTGATGGGAGGGACGACTTCTTTTACCCGCGGACCGATAGGTATCCGTGGGGGGAGGAATGACTTCCCTTTTACTCTAGGGTAGAGGAAAGACTGTCTACATCTAACCTCCCCATACTCCACTTTAGTAGAATTGGGTGTTGTTGTTGTTGTTATTATTGATGGGCTTTTAAACCCAAGATCTTTTGATGTCAATGAAATCAACCGGTCTGCAATCAGCTAACAGAGGAGCATTACGTTAGTGATCTTGTGTTATTAGTCTGTTGCCTACTGCTACCACTCGTTTTGTGTTCTTAGTTTTCTTAGTTTGGCACCCATCTTGCAATGTTAGTTCTTTTTCCGTGAGTCGAGATGCAGGGTATTGCGCATTTTGTATTGTATATTCACCATGTAAACTGGTATATTCCATGAATAAAAAACTTTTGGCCAAAAAAGAAATCTTTAGAAATATCTTAGTTTCGTTGTCGACATTAGGTTATTATCATATAGTTAATTTAGACAAATTGTTTATTCAGATGAATTGAACAAGTTTTGAGTTGACCACACTTCGCTTCGATCGAAGTGTGATTTACCATGTAAGAGCTTGAACGGATATTACTACTAAATGTCTGCGTAAACATTTTCCGTACATAAATATGTTTTCAGTTAAAATAATATAACTATAATGAGCCTAACGTAACCTAGAAAACAATAGTTATATGTGTAAGGAAAAAATAAATAACAAAATTTTAGACATACAAAAACAACTTTCAAATTGAAAAATGATTTTGACAAATCCATAATTAAAAACAACAATTTATACTTAAAAGATATATGAAGTATTGAATATGCGAGAATTTTGTAAATGTAAATGTTAATGCACTCTTTTAGGCCGTAATTATGCTCCAGTCAAAAAAAAAAAAAAAAAAGAAAAAAAAAATCGCAGTGGGTTTCGAACTCCCATCCATTATGTTGATAAACACCACTCATGACCATTCCATCAAGCTTACTTTAGCAATTTAACTAAGATATTATTTATTATTTAAATAAATCGGATTTTGGTCAAACCCCTAACCGCGCATTAGGTTGATAAGTGCAACAACTATTTTATTAAATAAAAAGTGGTTTCAGGAGCAATTCATGGTATTCGAGTAGGTAATTCCGATACTGCTATTTCACATCTATATTATGCCGATGATGCTATTGTGCTATCCGAATGGAATAGAACTACTTTGATTAACATACTTGGGGCTTTAAATATGTTCCATCGGATTTTCGGTTTAAAGATAAATGTTGTTAAATCATATTTGTTTGGTCTCGGTGTTAGCGATGTATGCGTGGATGATTTTGTGCAACAAATGGGTTGTTCTAAAGGTGTTTTAACTTTCACCTACTTGGAACTACCTTTAGGAGTTAATATGAACAATATTATCAGAATTGGAAAGAGTTGGAAAATCGATTTCATAAAAAGTTATCAACTTGGAAAGCAAATTCATTATCTATTGGTGGTCGACTCACACTCATTAAAGCGGTGTTGGGTAATTTGGGTGTATATTATCTATCCTTGTTTAAATGTCCTGGTGTTAGACAAATTGTGGCTTCTAAATCCGTTGTAATCGTCGGTTTTTTTTCCCTAGCCGCTCGTTAGGGGATGTGGCTATTAATAAAATTTCACTGTTAAAAAAAAAGATTGATAAGTGCTCCCCTGACCACTCTTCTAAAGCTACTTCTATGTTATAATCACTACTACATTATTTTTTTTTTTAAATTGTTTAATAAAAATCAAAATTGAAAATCAATTGGCATTTACTGCGGGCTTTTATTCCTCGTTAAGTTATCAAAAGAAGGATCAACAGAAGTAAAGTTGAAGCTATTGAAGATTCAAAGGACCTTAGAATTTGTTGGTAATGATGTGCCAAAACAATTTGTTAAGCATTTTAAAGACGTTTTAGGCAAAAAATAAAAAATAAAAATTGTCTGTTCAGCTGCAAGCCTGATACTTTGTTTATAAGAAGAAATTACGAAGGTTAAGATTTGATATTGATGAAGTTTGTCACTGTCACTGAACAAGCTTTCAGTAATTATGAAACATGCCCTCATTCGAAATATACAAAAAATAAGAAATCAGTTTACAGACAGCAATGTTTTTTACTAAAAATTACATAATGGTACTGATATATGGAATACCTATATTTAAAGGGCCATGAGGGCTGAGAAGACACCAATAGGTCCAGCCAACTACCATGTTAATCACAATACCATCTATGTATACTTATTTAAGGATGTCAAAAATACGTAACGGTTGAAGCAGATATAAAGATGCATTAGGATGCTGTGTGAAGAACATTCGCCTTGTGTACGTTTCCTGAATTCAAACAATCGAGTAAGGGATGCGATATAGAGAAGAAAAATTGCAGCTTTAGTTGATGGAAATAGCAGCTAACGAGCTTAATTTATTATACAACATTAAAGTTCCTCTAGTGAAGTTCAATGTTGAATTGGCGTTTGTTTCAGACCTCTGAATGACATAGGGTCCGTGTTGAATCATTCAGAGCTGAAATACCCTCTTAACCATTAATCACCTAAATGTTATGTAATATCCTCTTTAATATATAAGGTTAATTTGGTAATTTTACATCAATCACATTGTTCATTTAAAATGATTATCAAACAGGTTATTGTCTTTCAGAACAAACTTCATTCAAAACATGTGAATCAATCAAATTATAAAGCATTCAACGCTTAATCATTCAATTTTATCAAACGCACCCTAAGAGTACCTTTTTGTAGGCAATTCATAGTTTATCAAAACACTAGAACTGATGGGAGACTCTCCGGAAGCAAGCAGAGGAAGACAAGCATCGGTTGCCACTATCATGCGAGACTTTTGCTCTTCTATTTTGTTACCTTCGGTTCCGGATAGTACATGTAGACGTTATATGGATCTTAGATCAAACGTAAAACCTAGGTTAAAGGCGGAAAACAATAACTAGGGTGAATCGAATACGAGTTTCACTTTTGGGATCAATCTAACCAACAATATGTTGATATAATCAACGCCTAGAGGTTTGTATTCGGTTGGGGTTTGGTCTGGGACTGTAATCACAGAGAATTACGACGGCTAAAGGGTATTGGGTGTGTAACCTAACAATGATACCCAAAACCCGTATTTATATATAATCACAGTGACCATCGGCCGGTGGTCTCTGACCTACGGCCGATGGTGATAGTCCCTCGACCGATGGTCTTTACCATCGGTCGATGGTCCGAGCAGCCAACCAAACTGCTCGAACCATTTCACGTCATTATATTAAACAATCCAAACACAATGTATTAATGACGTAGTCCTTACACGACTGAAATAGAAAATACAATACGAATAGAACTTATTACAAAATAGAACTTGGGATTACGCACCAACAAACTCCCCCTAAGACCTAGTTCTATATCAAAAATCTTCAGTCGTCATTCAATTCATTCGTACGGATCGATCACCATATTGTTCAAGTAACACCGCTTAGCTACTTTCACATACTGTTCAGCCTGCACTTTATTCTCGCATCGATAGAGCATACGATTATAATACAACGTAAAAATATCAACCTCGGTCCAGTTTCGCAGCCAAATCGGATCCAATACACGAATGCATTCAATATCATTCTCATTCACCTTATCAAGCACAATCACAGCTTCTTCAGAACGATCATCATAAAACCACCATCTGAACATCTGACTCCAATTTTGCGGCAATTTCCTCAATGGTACCTTCTTCATAGTCTTTGCCCGCTTGTATTTTACAATTCTTCGAGATTCACCAGTTCTAGGATTAACTTTGTAACTAATCCTAGGAAACTGTGGCCTAAAACCTTCCCAATTTTTCGAATTAAAAGCAATTCTAATCTTCTTCACCAGCAACGAAGATCGATCGTTCATTCCACAATACAGCATTCTCAACCTGGCAATCTGCATTAGCTCAAAGTACGGTAGTGACTTGAATTCGTGACCATGTTTGAAATAATCAACGCCAAACTCTCGCTTAACTGCAAACATGTTGAATTCTTCAATGTAAGCCCAGGCTAGAATTCTCCCTTTCGCACTCTTTCTCAAATTAATCATCTTCAAATATTTCGGCTCAAGCTTCGGTTTCTCACAATACTTTCTAATCCTCAAGATATCTCTCCAATCAACTTCCAATTTTTCAGTTCTTTCCTTATGATATTTGACTGGCAAAAATCCTTCAGACAGGACTTCAGATCGTTCTTTCTCTTTGCACTTTCGATCCAAAAGTTCATCATATGTTCTAAATAACTCCTTAAAACCAGGAAGATCCTCATTCTTATCATTTTGATATGTAGGAAAATCTTCATGAGTAACATCCTCAACTAAATCATCTATATCTCTATCAGTAAAACCCTCTGTAATCTCAGGGAAAAAGAATCATCCTCAGATGGAGAATCGTCAGACTGTGCGTCAGCAGCTTTAGCTTCCTCTTGCTCTGGACGCACCAGTTCATCCAGCTCTTCTCTAGAGAGGTTGTGAGGGATCTCTCCCTCTTCTAGTTCATCATAAACAACAGAATGCTTGAGCTCATCCTGATTAGAAAAGAAATCACTAAAACTATAATCAATTTTAAGAGAAATTACTGACAGTGCTGTAGCTTTGGAGGAACCAGGAGCTTCCACCATTCGGTTATCAGTCTCATCCTCAGGCATCTCAACCAGATCAAACTTCTCTTCCCACGCAGTCATCTTAGCCAGAGCTGATGCAGCCAACTCCTTAGCTTGAGAAGCTTCTCGTTTCGCATCAGTTAATAACAACGATTGATCACCAACTTTTCTTTGCAATAGGTCAACTTGCAGTGATAGCCTTGTAACATCTTCAGACTTAACACGATTCTCCTCCTTCAACTGCTCAATCTTCTCATCCATTTCCTTCCTCATTCTCAACTTATCAGCCATAGCTTGTACATATAAATCATTCAAATTGCAGAGAGTCGAGGAACTAACACCTCCTTCAGTTCCAGCATGAATCGGAGCTTCCGGAGTAGGCGTAGAAACAGTCTCTTGGGAGACTTGTTGAACCACGTGTGGTGACTGTTGTGTTGAAGGACGTTGTTGTTGTGAAGTTTTTTGTCCTTGAGTCTGCGGTGTCAGTGTCACTGGTTGAGTTCCAGCTGAAGATCCACCAGCATATTTGTAAACCAACTTGAACCTCCTTTTCAACTTTAGCTTTGTTGAGACCTGAGAACTCTCATCTTCAACCATTCTCCTTTTTGATCCCCTGAAAGCTTCCTCAACATCAACATTAGGATTAACATCACCAGTCTCATCAACTAACCCATCAGCACCTGACCCACCAGCAGCTTTAGTATTCACTGGTTGTTCCACTTCTTCATCACTATTCGCTACCTCAAAATCAGGCTCTCGATCAGATAAGCTATTTTCATTTCTCCACTTCTTCCCTGGAGGACACTGATAAGTTTCTTTCGCAAGATGACATACAAGCTTGCCATCATCAGCACTCTTCATCTGATTCAGTCGATTGAAAGTAAGATCTGTCATATGTTTCAACTCAATGACGTCTTTCCTCAATCTAGGCAAATCAACAGTTTGACGATTGATCATAATTTGTAAAAACCTCGAATAAATCAGATATGACTTGCTCGTCACATTCTCCACTAGTAGATCAAAGATAACCCCCGAGAAATTGAAATCAGCCTTTAAAACTAATGCAGCAAACATTCCTTGATAGATCTCGCTCAGTTCATCAAACCCTCCTTGCAACGGACTTAAACACCTCAACACAACAAGTGACAAATATCTATACGGTGGAGTGAATCCACTTCTTTTAATCGTTGCTCTCGTGATATCACCAGTATATTTTCATCTTAACACACATCCAGTAATTTTTGTCTTTGACATCTTCTTCGGCATGTTCTCATCATCCTCGAACAAGAAAGTGTTTCGAATCGTATCTTCAGATATCTTAATCTCCTGACCACAAACAGTACTGACAATAACCTTCCTGTCATCTACGATCTCAACTCTTGCATGTTCCTAGAACTCTCTCTGATGTGAGTAATAAGCAGTACAGGGCATAGAGATAGCAGCAAATACTCTTGAACATTTCAGAAACTCGATTACACCCTTGTACTTACCAGCATTAGGACCTTTCTCAATTTGACATGCAGTGAGATTGGAACCACTGTTAGCTTTCAATCCTGGAAGATCAATAGAAAACGGACCCCCCGATGACTCAGTATCGGATTCACGTGCAATGTTTTCTGGATCATCTTGAACACCTGACATTATGAAAATAACTGCAAACACAATTCAAATTAGCACAGAGTATTCATGCACATCACATGGTGGTCATAACAGAATATATTACATCATTCAGTCTATGATATCAAGATCACAATACCCTGTCCGAAGTATGATTATTACAGACATAGAAAAGTGTATCAATGCAAACAAACTAGCATCATCAAGTTACATACTAAGCTGAAAATACATAATAACAAAGACAAACACAGAAACATAAACTCGGAAACACTTATCCCACAATGGGATTCTCTGGCACTAGCTTTTCCTCATATTGAACCACACCAAGTTTCTCAAACACATTATGCAATAAGGCTGCATACGGAAATGGTTCTTCCATCTCAAGAAAATCTTTCATCACATGAATGAGAAAGTAGCCCATATTCACTTGAATACCCTCTAGTAGGCAATACAAAAACAGAGCTTCAGTACCAGACAATAGATTATCTCCTTCTCTCCTAAAGGTCACATTACTTTTGATTATTCTCAAGTGAATCTCATGTTGTTGTGACACCTCGTTATCAATAATCTCAACCCTACCGGTATTGACTACTTTCCCTGGCTTGCATAACCTTGCAATTATGTCAGACAGTTTGAATCTGTTGGGAATCTTTTGAAGATCTTTGCTAGGATATAGTATTTTAACCCCAGTGTAAGGAACATTTAACAGGTCTGAGAATTCCTCCATGGTCCACTTATACTGTTGGTCAAATAAGCCTGAGTGGACAAATTTCTTCTTGCTATCTTCTAAGGCAACATTGGCATAAAATTCCCACAACAAATCAGGACAAAAGTAATCCCCAATGTCTAAGAATGCTTGACATCCAATTTGTTCCCAAGGACTATAGGTCTGTCGAGTCGCAATGACCTTTTGTTCCACTAAGATGGGTCGTCCACTAGCTAGAATTCTCCTACGGTCGATGTTAAACATCCATTGCCCAACAAAGGAACTACCTGACATTCTAATACAGACTACAAGCACTAGCATTAGATAGGCATAACAAACATTATCAGAAAACTAAAATTCATTCAGATTTAAACATAAAAGTTCACCATCGGTCCAATTAAGTGACCATCGGTCAATGGACTGGACCATCGGTCCGATGGTCTAGACCTACTGCAGTTGGTCTAAACCACATCAACAAACTGATCAACTGGAGACCTACGGCTGAGTGACGAGTCATACGGCTGAGTGTAAGACACCATCGGTCGATGGTCAGAGACCATCAGCCGGAGGTAGTTCATCAGATCTGTTTCACCCAACCATTCAATTCGATCAATCCGTTGTTTCTGGTTCGAATCCTGGTCATAATAGTTGCTAAAGGGGCCGATAAACACATAAACATCAACAATTTCAACAGATAACGAACAAAAATCACTCAATAGAAAGTTTAAACTTCGAACACAAAATCAACGATTTAGAACAGATGGAAACGAGTTAGTGTACCATGTTAATGGCACTGGGATCACAAAATAAAGATGCACAAAACACACGGACAAAAACTCTTTTCTCTTTCACTTGAAAATCGATGGTAAAATCACACAAATTACACAAAGTGACGGACCCGATCGACTTTGGGTCCTTTTATACCCTGTCAGTGACCATCGGCCGATGGTCTAATCCTTCGGCCGATGGTCTAATCCTTCGGCCAGATTGTAACACCCCGTCAAAAATTCCTTTAACGGAATGTTAACTCTGGTCCCAGTGCTTGGCTTGACTTCTACGTAACAGCAATATTCTACAGCGGAAGCAATTAATACCTGAGAATAAAACACGCAAAACAGATCAACAACAATGTTGAGTGAATCTACAAGTTTTAGGTAAACAATACAGTGTGCTTAAGAAATTCATTTCGAAAACGGTTATTAGTGGAAGACCACCAAGGTTTAACGTTAAAAGTTTGTAGACAACACCGTGTCCCATTTCAAAAGTTTGTTGACAATACCATGTCAAGTTTCAATCATTTGTAGACAATACCATGTCAAGTTTCAAATATTCGTAGACAATACCATGTCAAGTTTTATCTCATTTGTTCGTAAACCATAGTTTTAAATAACGTTGTATAGTATTTGAAAAACAGTTATCAAAAAATAGTTTAAGTTCCTTGACCACGAGATTTTACAAGTACAACTCCAAGTTGCGAAACGTTTGCATAATCTATGAGCACCTGAATACTAGCAATGACCCGAGTATAGAATCCACTATACCCGCCTTTACCTCATAAAAATGTTATACACTTGTACGAATGTATTATGTTCAAAGTAAATACACCACAGTTAATATTGTAGGGTGAGGTTGTCAACCTAACGGATCCGTCCATCTAAATTGTGCCTACACCGATGGTATTTAAAGTATTCAAGCTAGAGGCTTTGTGTACAAACTCAATATTCATAAATATAGTACTCGTGCCAATACAAAATTATTTAAAAATGTAAATATAATAGCGTGTATTCTCATCCCTGAAAATATGTAAAAAGCAAAACTATAGACTCACCTTTGAATAAAGCTCGGATTGAAAAGTGGACAATTTACTTGTACGGTTTATACGCGAGTAATGCAACCTAAGTATATGTATTTAGGTTGGTCAATAAATATGTCTTAAACAAGTGTGGTTTCATAGTATAAGTTGTCTTATTGCTCGAATCGACGCGTTTCAAAGTAGAAGTCAACATACAGTTAACTAATTCATGCAAGTCAAACAAAGTCAACTGAAGTCAAACCGAAAGTCAAACTTGGTCAAAGTAGTCAACTAAAGTCAACATCAGTAGGTTCATGTCAAATGTTGGTCAACATATCAAACCTAAGTCAAACAACACGTTTTAGATCATAATTGGTCAATTTCACAATTTCAGTTTATCGTTGTGCATAAAGTTCATGTACATGTAGCAAACTTAGCATATTATCTCATAGTACAAAATTCAAGTAAATATAGAAAACTCCAGATCATAAGTATACTCAAAATCGATTCCAAAAAGTCTGGCCAGGGTCTCATACGATAATTAAAAGTCATGAATCAGAAGGGGTACATTTGGGGTTCACCAAGTCAGTTTCTGACCGCGCACTGATTTGGTTTTAGCTATAACCGGAGTTAGGAACATGCAATCGATACAAGACCAGTGGCCATAGTTCAAAAACAAGTTAAACTAACACATATCAAAAATCTAGCAATTTTGTTTTAGCCAATTTGTACAGTTTATTCATGCAAATTGAACATTCAGTTTTTCAGCTCAAATCAGAATTTGCATAAAGTATGGCCCTATTGTGCCCAATGCATAAGGTTTCACAGATTGACATAAGCTAACAATAAGTCACATATCATGTTAAAATTCATATTCCCGAAGCTTACATGCTCATTCAATAAACACAATCCACAGAGTATAAAACAGAGAGCAATTTACAGATTCGATTCTAGTTTCGCTAGTCACATTCGCACGCATTTAGCCGAAGATCTAGATACATGATGATGTAGCGTGAGGGTACGAAATAGTATTATTTTTACTAGGAAATACTACAAAATATGACACAAGTTTTATTAATTTACGGATGGGATATACCTAAACCTTGCTACAACACTATAGGCAGTGTACCTAATCGTAGAGTAGTGTAGTTTTTAGTAAGTCCGGTTCGTTCCACAGGGAGCTGGTGAAGTTAACGCTATATTATTAAGTTTATTTGTAAAAATATATATATAAATAAGTAGTAGTATTATTATAAAATGGGGGTTTTACCGTTTAATGACCGGTTTGTCGATTTTAAGCGTAAAAATAAATGACAAAAATTAAAGTGCGTAAAATAAATTGCGATAAATAAAATGACAGAAAATAAAATTGCGAGTAATAAAATGACAGTAAATAAAGATACGATGAGAAATATAATAAAAGAATTATGCTTATTTAAACTTCCGTAATCATGATGTTTGACGTGTTGATTTTAATTTATTACCATGGGTTAATTGTCCTTTGTCCTGGTTTATTTGATACGTCTATCTGGTTTTTGTCCATAATAGTCCATCGGTCATAAATATAAAGTGCGAGTATCCTCGTCAAATTACCCTTATACCCGAAGTCAAATATTCCAACTGATTAAGGATTTAAACTGTGACGCAGTTATCACTTCTGTCAACAATTACATCAGTTATCACTGTATGTAATCCACCCCTGTTTTAATTAGTTTATGAATATTAATTCATCCACTTGATCAGAATGAATAATCAATTACCCAACCCAATTGATTAATTAAATGATTATAACAGATTCCATATGAACATCACTAAATAGGACAACCATAATCATTATTAATTATTAGGTTAATTAATTTGAAGATAGGTTCGACAGACTCCAATGAGTTGTCACTCAATTAGACAATACCCCCCATCTATTAATAGCCCATAGTTCAATTTCCACAAGTGTCGTTCTTTTGTTCAAACCCCAATTATGGTACAAAGCCCAATTACCCAATTTTAGTAATTAGCCCAACATCATGATTACTTCATTTTAAATAAGCATAATAACGACTTAGCTACGAGACATTAATGTAAAAAGGTTGAACATAACTTACAATGATTAAAAATAGCGTAGCGTTACACGGACAGAATTTTGACTTACACACTCAAACGATCTCTATCATAAATCTTATTATTATCATAATTTAAAATTAAAATTAAGATTATTGTTATATCTGATTACATTAACATTATGATAGAGAATTATAAATATAGATATTGATATTTGATATAGAAAAATAAGAAAAAAGATAGAAAGAAAAAAAGATCGAAAAAATATCTTCCTCTTCAATTCATCGTAAATCATCGTTTTATAGCGAATTTAGAATTTGAAATTTTCATTTACGACCCCTGAACTATGCTCAATTAACAACTTTTTATTATTTAATATTATTCTTATTATGATTTATTTAAATATTATATTTTATTCTTGTGCATAGTTGACTCGTAATTTTTACACCGTTGCGTCGAGCGTTGAGAGTTGGTTCATGTCCTGGTTCCGGATTTTCGAACGTCCTTTCGTACAATTTTATATCGTGTACTTTGCGTTTTGTAACTTGTACTCTTGTCATTTTTAGACGTTCTTCATCAATAAATTGAACCTTTTGAATTGTATCTTGTACATTTGAGCTTTTTGGACGTTTTGGTCTTTCAAATCTTCGTTTTTGTCTTTAAATCTTCATTTTCGAGCGATTTGCGTCTTTCGTCTTCGCACTTATTTATTTAACTATTACAACTAAAAATAAGGAAATTACATTTAAAAACTTTACATATTGGAACGATATTGCTACTAAATATATGTTCATTTGGAACACTATCAAATATCCCCACACTTGAGCGTTGCTTGTCCTCAAGCAATACAGAACTTGAAATAAAAACATACATGAATCACTTTTTTATTCATCACATTTTGTACATCAGTGATTTTGATATAGCGGTATAAACAATGACAGTAATGATGGTTAAATGTGGGTGTGTCATCCACAGTTGCCTCGGGTTTAGGTCAACGACACTTGCAATCAAATAGCCGATTTACTTTCGGTTTCCAAAGCAAAGTGCACATTTGAAAGGCGGTTTACAGTCCCACATGACTATA
This sequence comes from Rutidosis leptorrhynchoides, assembly GCF_046630445.1. NCBI lineage: Eukaryota > Viridiplantae > Streptophyta > Magnoliopsida > Asterales > Asteraceae > Rutidosis > Rutidosis leptorrhynchoides. The sequence goes on from NC_092334.1 coordinate 304,645,757, forward strand.
AAAATTTAGATCCTTTAAGGAAATTGGATCTTTATGAAAACATTTAATCTTTTGAAAATTCAAGCTAGATTTTACCCTAGATAAGTTTTCTGATTTGATCCACCATTGGTGTTGCAAAATATATTTGTGGATCAATATTTTGGCTAAAAACATTTAGGTTCGTGTAATCCACTGCTATCCCGGTATCGGAAAGCACACATCCAGTTTACTTGTTCCGTATATTACCTTTCGGCAAACTACCGTCCGGTTGTAAAGGAAAGCGATGAACAAGAAACTGTTAAGGCAATGTCCCGTGACATGCAGATGATTATGGTCTTTTAACGTGTCGGATGCTAGAACTATCCTTGGTAGGAGCGATAGTAAAGATCATCCTATGATTTTTCGGTCTGGCACAAGGTCCTGTCTCCGACCATGCTATGCAACCACCGTTCTTACGGTTGACACCCGATTTAGTTCAGGTGACCTAATGAATTCCAGGTGAATTCCTAGGATTTTGCGTTCAATTGTAATGAACGCATTGAAAATGGATTTTCAGAAAACAAATCGGTTTGCATTTTTGATCAAAATATTTTCTCGTTCAAGCTCGAGTTTAGATATCATTGAATTCCATGAGTTTGAATTCTCAATCTTTAAGGTCAATCTCTAGGATTGAGTAATATCAGTCTTAAAAGCTGATTTTTAATCTTTAAGGAGATTATCCTTTCTGGGGATCTGATTCATTAGTCTTATCAAGCTAATTTGCACGGTGCCTCCCCATTGTACGAGATAAATCCTTCTCATGGTTAGGATAAATCTGACCACATGGCGACCCTGTTTGATGCTGAGGTCCGTGGATTTCCTGCTGATTTTAGAGATGACTTTTCTAGATTTTTCGTCAACCTACAGCTGGTCTGGACGACAACTTCATGACCTAAATCAAGAAGCGCGTGTCTTTTTCGGAAGACTTTACTTCCTTTTAATGATGGAATTGATTCATCGTGTAGATCCATCTTTCTTTCAAATGTATTACAGTAAACCGGGTAAAACTGATTAGTATCGTCCAAAGCAAAAGTACCTGCAATAATCTTGTACGAAAATATGTGATAGATAGTTTTTAATTGAATAACTTGGTACATTCTCCCCACACTTAGTTTCTTTCTTTGCCTTTTTATTCTCCTTTATTCCATTTTAAATGAATTCAAGCGTTTTAGGGTGTTTCTCAATTTATGTCCTTTTCGAGGTAACGATAATTTCGGTATTAATACCTAGTTTTCATCATTCATAAATATGTATAAACATGATTTTGAGTTCATTTAGTTGAAAAATTTTCAAATTTTCACAAAATTTGGCAATTAAACCAAGTGTAAACCCGAGAGAATTTATAACCCTTCCCCACACTTGAGATCATGCAATGCCCTCATTTGCATGAAATCAGACTATAATTATAAATTCATGAGGGTGATTAGTGTAGAAAAGTGATTAAAAATACCGAGTTTGATATTTTGCGTCTTGTTATCAAAATTAGTACCTTTTGCTGAACTTAATGACAGTCTTTGAAAGTGCGCTGTTTTACTCTGTTTTTTTACATGATAAAAAACAAACATATATACATATTTTTGAAGTTGGATATATAACCCCACGTTCAAAAATTTATAAAATATAATATTTTTGGCATACTTTATATCAATAAAATTAAAAATAATGATAACAAAATTTGTCGCCCCGTCCTTGGGTAAAGCAATTTCGGCTCAACGACCTAGTCTTCAACTCACGACGAATTTTAGAAATCAATTTTTTTTTTAACTTAATGAAATAAAGTCAATTTTTTATTTTTAAAAACACACAAAACTTAAATTTAAAAAGCATATTAATTTCATATAAAACCTACAAAGCAAAAATTCAGAATGGAGGGAGAAAACTAGTTCTTTAGTGTCTGCTAGCGGAAAAGACCAATCGGATTCCATTCTCGGAACTACACGAGAACAGAACAAATAACTTTAGACAGCATTATCTTTTTAGAACATTCGAATCTCCTCACACTTAGGTAGCTGTGGTGTTGAAATTGTGATTAACTTCATTGTCAATTTCTCTTGGTCCATAATCAACTTGCCTATCTGTGACTTTTTCTTTAAGCCAGTGCCCGGCTTCTTCCGTAATATCCCAAAATTCAACTAGTTTCGCCTTTTCTTTAGGCGACAGATTGGATACTAACCGGTTACATAACTTAAAGTTCCCCTTACTTCTAGCATCGATAGCCCGTTTAAAAAGTTTCTTCATTGAACTGTTAATAACGGGGTCATTTAATTTCGTATCAACAACGGGGTTCTTTATTATCAAGTCATCATTAGGTTTTACTTCATTTTCCCCACACTTAGGCGTTTTATTATTGCTAAGCACTACCGTTGGAGTTGGTAAAACAACATGGTTGTTACCAATCGTTTTTGCTGGTTCAATGGTTTTGGTTGGTGGAGATTTAGACTTTCGAATCATAAAGGTGATTGATTTGTTACCACTTTTAAGTGTCATTCTTCCATTTCCTACATCAAATAACGCCCCGGTGGACGCAAAGAATGGTCGACCTAAAATTAGAGGAACGTTTGGGTCCTCTTCTATGTCAATGACAATAAATTCGACTAGAAAAGTTAAATTGCCTACTTGAACGGGTAGGTTGTCAGCAATTCCAACTGGGTGCTTAATGGTTTGATCAAAGAGTCGAACACTCATATCCGTTGGACTTAACTTACCTACACCTAATCTCTTATATAAGGAAAGAGGCATAACACTTACACTTGCACCTAAATCTGCTAGTGCATCATACATGACACAATCACTAAGTAGACAAGGAACAATAAATTCACCCGGATCACCTACCCTAGGTGGAGGTTTTGGTGGAACTGTCTTCACCGGGTTTATATTTACGGCTTTTGTTTCTTGCACTTTCTTATTCTTTTTCTTCTTCTTCTTTCCAGAGGTATCACAATCTTTATTACCTATCACTTGCTCATACTCAACTCTTTTTCTTGGAAACGGGATGGGTGGTTTGTATGGTGCCACCACTGGCTTTACATACTCGGGTGGTGGTGGTGTAACTTCTTCATTTTTATTCTCATATAAAACCTTCCCATCTTCTGGTGCTGGTTTTTCAGAATTCGTTGAAACCATATTAACATTCTCATTCCGAGGATTTACTTCAGTATTACTCGGTAGCTTTCCTTGTTCCCTCTCACTCATCATGCTAGCAAGAGTACCTACGTGTTTTTCAAGATTCAAAATGGAAGCTTGTTGAGTTCTTAATGACTGATCAAACCTCTCATTCGTTTGGGTTTGAGATGTAATGAATTGTGTTTGAGATTCAATCAGCTTGAATACCACGTCTTCCATATTTGACTTTTTCTCTTCAGTTTGTTGTTGTGGTTTATATAAGCCAGGTCTTTGTTGATTGAAAGTGTTGTTTTGAGTTGGTTGGTTATTCGGACCTTGTTGGTTATACCAGTTATTTTCGGGTCCTTTTGGATTGTAAAGAATGTTTTGATTTCGATTGAAGTTTAGCTTTGGCGGTTGATAATTATTTTGATAATTATTTCCAGGCCTTTGGTTCATATAGGAAACATTCTCTCGTTGTTCCAATGTTGGTTCAATGTGACAATCTTTCAATAAGTGTGGTCCACCGCATTGCTCACAACTGATTCGTATTGCGTGAATATCTTTATTCATCTTTTCCATTCGTCTTTCAAAAGCATCTATTTTTGCGGAAACGGAATCAAAGTCAGGGCTAGAATCGGCTCTAGCCGCTTTAGATGATCGAAAGATATCTTTTTCTTGGTGCCACTCATGCGAGTGGGAGGCTGTGTTATCAATAATTTTGTAAGCTTCAGTTGCGGTTTTCTTCATAATGGATCCACCAGCGGTTATGTCGATGTCTTTTCGTGTGGCGATGTCTACGCCTTTATAGAAGATTTGTACTATTTGAAAAGTATCTAATCCGTGTTGAGGACATCCTCTCAACATCCTTCCGAATCTTGTCCACGCCTCATATAATGTTTCATTTGGCTTTTGCGCGAACGTAACAATTTCTCCTTGAAGTCTCACGGCTTTGGATGCCGGAAAGAATCGTTTAAGAAATTTTTCAACTAAAACATCCCATGTGTCAATCGCCCCTTCAGGTAACGATTCTAACCAATCTTTGGCTTCTCCCTTTAAAGTCCAGGGAAATAACATGAGATAGATTTGTTCGTCTTCCACTTCTTGTATTTTGAATAGTGTACAGATCCTATTAAACGTACGAAGATGTTCGTTTGGATCTTCTTTTGCCGTACCACCGAATTGGCATTGATTAGTTACCATGTGTAGGATTTGTCCTTTGATTTCATAATCTGGAGCATTAACTTCTGGCTTAATAATGGCGTGACCTTGGCCCGTGCGTGTAGCTCTCATTCGGTCTTCCATACTTAGAGGTTCCGTTACTTCCATAATTGAATTTTTTGAATTCGAATCACTAGAAGATTCTGATTTAACGGTTTGTAGCTCAGGAGGAATGACTAGTGGTTCAGGATCTTGGAATTGTCCTTGAATATCCTCCGGGTTCTTAGTTGTGAAGTCGGGTTCAAAAGATGGATTATCGAAAATTTGAATTGGAGTTCTTGTTCGACTAGATGACGATTCTAAAGAAAAATCAACGGCGACAATATTTGCTAGATGTCTTGATCGAGTTACAGGTGGTGAACGTATGACCGGCGGCGAACGTCTTGCTCGGTGCATTCACTGAATATCCTATTAGTTTTTAAAAAGGAAAGAAAAATTATAATAAGTTATCCAATTAATAGACTTTTCTGATTTTGCCCACGTTTCGAATAGCCAAAAGATGCAGCAGAGGGGCAGGATTCGTTTGGTCTCAATATAATTGAGGACTGTTTGGCTCCAATAACCCGGTCCACGTACAAATCCAACTATTACTACGAACCAGAAAATTTTGATGTCTATTAATTTAACCACTTAAAATAAATTTTCGTAATTTTAAGAAATTTAGATAAGAAGTAGAATAAAAATCTATGTCCTAAAACTAGAATAGCGAGAAATAAGAGAGAAAAAGAGTGCGTCGGAAAAAAAAAAAAAAAAAAAAAAATTGAAAAATAAAAATGGTTGAAAAAAATAAAAGGTCGAAAAATAAGAAAATTGTAGCGCGTCTAAAATTAAAAAGGGATTCTAAACGAAAAACGGGAATTACTTAAAAGGATACTAAAATTTTAACACGGCGTCGCAAAATTTTAAGGCACCTAAATCTTAGTCTAAAGAAAAAGCACTTAAGGGATTTTACGGCAAAGCCTAAAAATCTAAAAGTATAAAAATAACTATGGCAAAACTAAACTTAATACTAAAAGTTGCGACTATAGTCTAAAAATCTAAAGGTAATAAAACTAAAAAAAAATTTTTTTTTTATAGACAAAATTTTAAAAATATATATATATATTTTTTTTTTTAATAAATTTTTTTTTTTCTTTTTTTTTTTCGTTTTTTTTTTCCTTTTTTTAAAATTTTTTAAAAAAAACGATTTTTTTTTTTTACAAATTTTTTTTTTTTTAAAACGAATTTTTTTTTCTTTTAAAAAAAAACGATTTTTTTTTTTTTACACAAATTTTTTTTTTTTTTTTTTTTTTTAAAACGAAATTTTTTTTTTTTTTTTTTTTTTTAAAAAAACGATTTTTTTTTTTAAAAAAAACGATTTTTTTTTTTTAAAAAAAACGATTTTTTTTTTTTTTTTTTTTAAAAAAAAACGATTTTTTTTTTTTCAAATTAATAATTTTTTTATAATTATAATTTTTTTTTTCAAAACTTTTTTTTTTTTTTAATTCATTTACTATTCATGAATAGTAAATGAAAATAAATTAATTAATTTACTATTCACATGAAAGCGACATGATAGCAATTATTAATTATAAGTTACATAATATACCCCTGAAGTATTTAATAAATACGACTTTTTTTAAAGTTTACGTATAAATTTTTGATTCTTAAATATTATTATATTATTATATTCTATTTCAATATTATTATATTATTATATTTTATTTCAATATTATTATAATTAAAAATATAGCGTTTTAGCGCTCCCCGGCAGCGGCGCCAAAAACTTGATGATGTAGCGTGAGGGTACGAAATAGTATTATTTTTACTAGGAAATACTACAAAATATGACACAAGTTTTATTAATTTACGGATGGGATATACCTAAACCTTGCTACAACACTATAGGCAGTGTACCTAATCGTAGAGTAGTGTAGTTTTTAGTAAGTCCGGTTCGTTCCACAGGGAGCTGGTGAAGTTAACGCTATATTATTAAGTTTATTTGTAAAAATATATATATAAATAAGTAGTAGTATTATTATAAAATGGGGGTTTTACCGTTTAATGACCGGTTTGTCGATTTTAAGCGTAAAAATAAATGACAAAAATTAAAGTGCGTAAAATAAATTGCGATAAATAAAATGACAGAAAATAAAATTGCGAGTAATAAAATGACAGTAAATAAAGATACGATGAGAAATATAATAAAAGAATTATGCTTATTTAAACTTCCGTAATCATGATGTTTGACGTGTTGATTTTAATTTATTACCATGGGTTAATTGTCCTTTGTCCTGGTTTATTTGATACGTCTATCTGGTTTTTGTCCATAATAGTCCATCGGTCATAAATATAAAGTGCGAGTATCCTCGTCAAATTACCCTTATACCCGAAGTCAAATATTCCAACTGATTAAGGATTTAAACTGTGACGCAGTTATCACTTCTGTCAACAATTACATCAGTTATCACTGTATGTAATCCACCCCTGTTTTAATTAGTTTATGAATATTAATTCATCCACTTGATCAGAATGAATAATCAATTACCCAACCCAATTGATTAATTAAATGATTATAACAGATTCCATATGAACATCACTAAATAGGACAACCATAATCATTATTAATTATTAGGTTAATTAATTTGAAGATAGGTTCGACAGACTCCAATGAGTTGTCACTCAATTAGACAATACCCCCCATCTATTAATAGCCCATAGTTCAATTTCCACAAGTGTCGTTCTTTTGTTCAAACCCCAATTATGGTACAAAGCCCAATTACCCAATTTTAGTAATTAGCCCAACATCATGATTACTTCATTTTAAATAAGCATAATAACGACTTAGCTACGAGACATTAATGTAAAAAGGTTGAACATAACTTACAATGATTAAAAATAGCGTAGCGTTACACGGACAGAATTTCGACTTACACACTCAAACGATCTCTATCATAAATCTTATTATTATCATAATTTAAAATTAAAATTAAGATTATTGTTATATCTGATTACATTAACATTATGATAGAGAATTATAAATATAGATATTGATATTTGATATAGAAAAATAAGAAAAAAGATAGAAAGAAAAAAAGATCGAAAAAATATCTTCCTCTTCAATTCATCGTAAATCATCGTTTTATAGCGAATTTAGAATTTGAAATTTTCATTTACGACCCCTGAACTATGCTCAATTAACAACTTTTTATTATTTAATATTATTCTTATTATGATTTATTTAAATATTATATTTTATTCTTGTGCATAGTTGACTCGTAATTTTTACACCGTTGCGTCGAGCGTTGAGAGTTGGTTCATGTCCTGGTTCCGGATTTTCGAACGTCCTTTCGTACAATTTTATATCGTGTACTTTGCGTTTTGTAACTTGTACTCTTGTCATTTTTAGACGTTCTTCATCAATAAATTGAACCTTTTGAATTGTATCTTGTACATTTGAGCTTTTTGGACGTTTTGGTCTTTCAAATCTTCGTTTTTGTCTTTAAATCTTCATTTTCGAGCGATTTGCGTCTTTCGTCTTCGCACTTATTTATTTAACTATTACAACTAAAAATAAGGAAATTACATTTAAAAACTTTACATATTGGAACGATATTGCTACTAAATATATGTTCATTTGGAACACTATCAATACAATTAGCCTATGATATCTACATGAAAGATGAATTACTTTTTGTGTAGATTTAAAATATGCAAATCTTTAATCACAGAAGCGAACACATTTTATCATACAAGGTCGTTTTCATGCAAGTGCTGTATAAAACTACTTTTACACTAATTCTAGCATATCTCGGGTTTTACATAAGCAAACGACATGATATTCTCATGTAAACTGAGTGTTTTTAAATTACCTATCCAATGGTATAAATTTAACAATCCAATTCTTGGTCTATCAAACCCAGATTTCTGATCAATCACAAAAACACAACGTTAATTTCAATTGGCCATAACTTGATCATCCGAAAATGAAATTAAGCGAATCCAAAGCCTAAAATCAATAGTTTTTCGCAAGGAATCTAATTATAATATAATATCATACAATTGAAAAATTAAAATTACTGTACACATCAAATACAAATTCGGTTTTCGCATAAAACAATCAAGACGAGCAATTTATCGCATCTAGTATTCATCAAACATCAAGACTTGAGCAATAGACAACCTAATCCATGAAACCTTAATAACAATCTAATTTTAGAGATTAGAGTTTATGTGTTTATACCTTTGATCACAAAATCATTTATACAAACGCGTAGAGAAGGATGCAAGCAACAATATTGATCAAAGAAGCAAAAACAAGAGATCAAAACTTGATGGAGAATTGTAGGGATGAAGGTATGGGATTATTTGGTGTGTATGGAGCTGCAATCATGGAGCAAGAATGATAGGAAAAAGAATGGGATATGTTCTCTTGTTACTTAGAAATTAAGAGAATATAGTTAGTGTCATAAACAACCAAAAGTCAACAAACATGGGCCTAAACTAATAGTCAACATGCATTGGCTACTCATGGGACCAAGGATGATGAGGTATGAGGTCATGACCATGTGGCCTCGAGCTCGGGTCTCGGGCTCGTTTTGTGTAAAAGCTCGTTCGCGCGTGGTTCGTTTCGAGTGCCATTAACCGTACCGAATCTCCGGAACGTTAACTAGTCGTTGAAACAAAATCACCGTGTTTAATTCATTAAGTAAATAATAAATTAAATTTCTTTCATAAGCTCAATAATTATTAAGAATAATTATTCTATCGTTTTTATGAGTTCCGTTAACTGAAAAGTTTTCTAGGCGATTAACTTTAATCGTATCGTTTCTAGTTTAATTCGTCAACCGAATTAAGTTCACTAATTAATATAACATATTAATTCAAGTAATCCACTAAGGATCAAGTATGCATTTAATTACTTTAAATACGAAAAAGTTTCACGTAGCCACTGTTAACTATTCTGGAAAAAAAAATTGGCGTATGAAAATTGTATGATTTAACTAACGATCGTCAAGTATTTAACGGAAGTTTTAACGAAAAAACTCGGGTTGTTACATTACCCACCTGTTATTGAAAATTTCGTCCCAAAATTTGGATGATGGCAGTTATTGATGAAAATAAAATATTTTCGTATCATTAGAAATCCACGTTTCAACGTGAGCTTGAATTCTATAACTAAGTTTGCAAATAAAGTTTATACTTGGCTTGAATAGTTTGTCTTTCCAGACGTAAGCCTTCATACATTCTTTTAATAAAAGAATTTGTTCATATACGAGTGTTTCGTCAAATAATATGATAAGATTAAATAATCTTTCGAGATCTCTATACGGATGGACTTCCAAGGTCCGTTCGGTTTCGTAATGAATACGAGTTAAGTGTATGGAATTTCTTATCATCAAGAATATGAATGAAATGATTCGGTTACGTGTAAAAATACGACTGAATATGTCACTAACGGATGTATTGAAGTAATAGTTGTCCGCCTTGACTTTTCGATGTAATCACTATTGAATCTCCTAAATTTAAGGGATTTGAATATAATCGTTTGAAATATGTGAGATTTGGATCCGGTAATTAAGGAAATTAGAATCCTTTTCTTTTTGATTTAATACGATTATCTTAATCGGCTGACGCGTTGCTATGGTAAAAAGTTTTGATATAAATTAATCATCTCTGCGTCCTTATTTTCTCAACCTCAATCTTCTTACTTTCAAAATTCTATTTTCGAAAATTTTGTAAAGATGCTTCATCCGCTCTTGATTTTCGTTACTATTTTGACTGTGTATACAGTCATTCTTCTTTTTAGTCTACCACCAGAAGAATCTCTGTTCTTCTATAATGCTCTAGGGGTGACAGTATTTTTAATTCTACCACTCCTCTGTTTTTCAATACTTATTGATATAAATGGTTTATGATCTTCCATGTTTGTTGTCTTTTATATTCTGACCTATTTTTCGAAGACTCATGCTTTTTATCCAAGAAGATCTTCAACTTGTTCTTCTATACATGGTCAAATAATACAGATCAATGGCTGGTGATAATGCAGAAACATTCGCTGTTCATCGTCATAGTATCCGTTTTCACCTTGTTTTCTCTTCTCGACTTTAAATCAAGCAAGTAATGGTCCAGAATTCGTAGGTATGGAGTTTCGAATGATCATAATATACAAAGTAGAAAGGAAAGGTAATAGCACAATTTGATTTGTCAAATTACCAGAATATCCAAAAAAGACCGAATCATCAAGAAATATATTTCCTTGATATGTTTAGAAGTTAAATAGAATGAAAGAGTTATGTAACATGGTTCATGATGATTGTAAGGTCTGTGAATCATCATCTTCCATTAGAAATTTAGCATGACTTCGGAGCAAGATATTCTCTAAAGATATCATCGGATCCAGAATTACCTGGATTATTTGAATATAAGGTTTGGTCCTTGTATTTGTCCTTGGTCTCCTTCATGGTTAGCTCAATCCGTTTTTCAGTTCCAAATCTGAGCTTTTTCAATACGTTATTCTTTATCATCAAACTTTTGGCCATTAAGACCATCTATAGCTTTTGCTGCTTCGTCAGCATTCTCAAGGTTAACGAATCTGAATCGTTGGTTATCAATCCGAGATGGTTTCAAGAGATTTTATTTTTAGATGATTAAATGATGATTGTAATCGTTAACGGATCTAATGGTTGACGAATAGGCGTTGTTCATTTCAAAAGTAATGAATGATAATTTCGATGGTTTGATGTGATAATTCATCATAGAATACAAATGAATATAATTCATGAATGTAGTGATCTTTAGGAAGATAACACTTGCTAAAGCTTGACTTAGATTCCGATACGTCAAAATCAGAATATGTAGTAGTTGTTCTTCAGTGAACGGATACACATATCTTGTGAGTGTAATTAGTATAGTTACTGATTATTGAATCAGAATTTGAAGAATGTATAATGTAACATATTAATTTGAGATATAAATATTTCTCGGGTTTTACCCACCCGTTAAATATTTTTACAATTTACAGTTTGTACAGAAGGGTTTTTAATTACAATCTTTATGAAGATATATATTCGTATATATTCTTCAGATGTAATCATGGATTTATTGAGTTAATATAATATTAAACTCATTTGATTTACGGTTGAAGATAATCTCCAAAGCCTTAGAGATTTCATAATTGTCGCGAAATATTTTGCTAATGAAGTTATGAATCAATACTTCATCGTTCATTGTTTATTGATATAACTCGGTATATGATATTGATGCTCGTGGAGTTCTTGTGAAATTTACAAGGCACGAATAATGTTTTCTAGAAAGTTTCGAGTACATCGAAAATAAAAGTGAAAAATCAAACATGTATTTGAATAATACACTTAGTTTATTATGAAATGGAGTTTATTGTGCTGAAGCAGTGATTAATGATTGTTAAGTCATTAATGAAGGATGTACATCATAGCATATTAATGATATGATTTAACCAAGTAGTACATACTAGTTAAGATTCACACGTAATAGCTTAGTACGAAAAGATTTATTATTGTTCCAAACCATATATATATATATAAAGTATACATATATAATTTTTTTTTCCAGGAAGAATGAGTCAATACATCTTAACTCATAATTACTAATATTCCTTGGTATCTATGGGGCGTATGATGTTGATATCCGAAGTACCGAGTGTGATGTTGAGGTGTGGGATGCGGATGTTGTTGGTGAAGCTGATGCTGTTGGTGGTGATGTTGATGGTACTAGTGGTGCTGGTTATGCTGCTGGTGCTGCTGATGCTCTTAGATTTCGCACCATATTCTCCAGAGCCACTACTCGAGCGCGAAGCTCGTTGACTTCTTCTACTATTCCGGGATGATTGGCGGTTTGGACAAGTGGATGAATAAGATCTAGAATTCTAGATATTAGATATTCGTGGCGGGATATCCTGGAAATAAGGGTGAAAATGGTGTTCCGGATTGGTTCGCCGGTAAGTGATTCAGGTTCTTCACCAAGAGGTGATTTCGGTTGGTGGAAGGGATCACCTTCTTCTTGTCTCCATTGATTGAGTCGACTACGAACCCATCCCCAATTCATCCAGAATTGATGATGACTAATTGGTTCGTTCGTTCCGGTTATGCTGCCATTGGAGCTCGAGGAGTTCGAGGAATCAAATGAGAAATCCATATTATATGATTGGATAAAGGGTTTTTGTTATGAATGGGTGTTGAATACTGAATGATATATTCGTCTCCTCGATATACGTATATATAGCAAAAAGATTTCCGTATTTTACGGAGGAAATTTAGGAAAAGTGTTTAGACAAAGTCTATTGGATAGATATGATAAGATATGATTTTTCTATACTCCATTTACGCAATAATTGCAGTAAGATGTCGGTGGATCAAAAATGATAAGCAGTGAGAAGTAGTGATCGGTCGCGACTAATAGTGAGAGGCAGCGTTGAGTAGTAGTAAGCAACGAAAAATAGCAAGGAGTAGTAGTATAAGATGATGAGTATGAAATGTCCCGTTCTTATTGATTAAAAACGTTCCATATTAATTGATTTCATTGCGAGGTTTTGACCTCTATATGAGACGTTTTTCAAAGACTGCATTCATTTTTAAAACAAGCCATAACCTTTATTTCATAGATAAAGGTTTTAAAAAGCTTTACGTAGATTATCAAATAATGATAATCTAAAATATCCTGTTTACACACGACCATTACATAATGATTTACAATACAAATATGTTACAACAAAATAAGTTTCTTGAATGCAGTTTTTACACAATATCATACAAGCATGGACTCCAAATCTCGTCCTTATTTAAGTATGCGACAGCGGAAGCTCTTAATAATCACCTGAGAATAAACATGCTTAAAACGTCAACAAAAATGTTGGTGAGTTATAGGTTTAACCTATATATATCAAATCATAATAATAGACCACAAGATTTCATATTTCAATACACATCCCATACATAGAGATAAAAATCATTCATATGGTGAACACCTGGTAACCGACATTAACAAGATGCATATATAAGAATATCCCCATCATTCCGGGACACCCTTCGGATATGATATAAATTTCGAAGTACTAAAGCATCCGGTACTTTGGATGGGGTTTGTTAGGCCCAATAGATCTATCTTTAGGATTCGCGTCAATTAGGGTGTCTGTTCCCTAATTCTTAGATTACCAGACTTAATAAAAAGGGGCATATTCGATTTCGATAATTCAACCATAGAATGTAGTTTCACGTACTTGTGTCTATTTTGTAAATCATTTATAAAACCTGCATGTATTCTCATCCCAAAAATATTAGATTTTAAAAGTGGGACTATAACTCACTTTCACAGATTTTTACTTCGTCGGGAAGTAAGACTTGGCCACTGGTTGATTCACGAACCTATAACAATATATACATATATATCAAAGTATGTTCAAAATATATTTACAACACTTTTAATATATTTTGATGTTTTAAGTTTATTAAGTCAGCTGTCCTCGTTAGTAACCTACAACTAGTTGTTCACAGTTAGATGTACAGAAATAAATCGATAAATATTATCTTGAATCAATCCACGACCCAGTGTATACGTATCTCAGTATTGATCACAACTCAAACTATATATATTTTGGAATCAACCTCAACCCTGTATAGCTAACTCCAACATTCACATATAGAGTGTCTATGGTTGTTCCGAAATATATATAGATGTGTTGACATGATAGGTCGAAACATTGTATACGTGTCTATGGTATCTCAAGATTACATAATATACAATACAAGTTGATTAAGTTATGGTTGGAATAGATTTGTTACCAATTTTCACGTAGGTAAAATGAGAAAAATTATTCAATCTTGTTTTACCCATAACTTCTTCATTTTAAATCCGTTTTGAGTGAATAAAATTGCTATGGTTTCATATTGAACTCTATTTTATGAATCTAAACAGAAAAAGTATAGGTTTATAGTTGGAAAAATAAGTTACAAGTCGTTTTTGTAAAGGTAGTCATTTCAGTCGAAAGAACGACGTCTAGATGACCATTTTAGAAAACATACTTCCACTTTGAGTTTAACCATAATTTTTGGATATAGTATCATGTTCATAATAAAAATCATTTTCTCAGAATAAAAACTTTTAAATCAAAGTTTATCATAGTTTTTAATTAACTAACCCAAAACAGCCCGCGGTGTTACTACGACGGCGTAAATCCGGTTTTACGGTGTTTTTCGTGTTTCCAGGTTTTAAATCATTAAGTTAGAATATCATATAGATATAGAACATGTGTTTAGTTGATTTTAAAAGTCAAGTTAGAAGGATTAACTTTTGTTTGCGAACAAGTTTAGAATTAACTAAACTATGTTCTAGTGATTACAAGTTTAAACCTTCGAATAAGATAGCTTTATATGTATGAATCGAATGATGTTATGAACATCATTACTACCTTAAGTTCCTTGGATAAACCTATTGGAAAAGAGAAAAATGGATCTAGCTTCAACGGATCCTTGGATGGCTCGAAGTTCTTGAAGCAGAATCATGACACGAAAACAAGTTCAAGTAAGATCATCACTTGAAATAAGATTGTTATAGTTATAGAAATTGAACCAAATTTTGAATATGATTATTACCTTGTATTAGAATGATAACCTACTGTAAGAAACAAAGATTTCTTGAGGTTGGATGATCACCTTACAAGATTGGAAGTGAGCTAGCAAACTTGAAAGTATTCTTGATTTTATGTAACTAGAACTTGTAGAATATATGAAGAACACTTCGAACTTGAAGATAGAACTTGAGAGAGATCAATTAGATGAAGAAAATTGAAGAATGAAAGTGTTTGTAGGTGTTTTTGGTCGTTGGTGTATGGATTAGATATAAAGGATATGTAATTTTGTTTTCATGTAAATAAGTCATGAATGATTACTCATATTTTTGTAATTTTATGAGATATTTCATGCTAGTTGCCAAATGATGGTTCCCACATGTGTTAAGTGACTCACATGGGCTGCTAAGAGCTGATCATTGGAGTGTATATACCAATAGTACATACATCTAAAAGCTGTGTATTGTACGAGTACGAATACGGGTGCATACGAGTAGAATTGTTGATGAAACTGAACGAGGATGTAATTGTAAGCATTTTTGTTAAGTAGAAGTATTTTGATAAGTGTATTGAAGTCTTTAAAAAGTGTATAAATACATATTAAAACAATACATGTATATACATTTTAACTGAGTCGTTAAGTCATCGTTAGTCGTTACATGTAAGTGTTGTTTTGAAACCTTTAGGTTAACGATCTTGTTAAATGTTGTTAACCCAATGTTTATAATATCAAATGAGATTTTAAATTATTATATTATCATGATATTATCATGTATGAATATCTCTTAATATGATATATATACATTAAATGTCTTTACAACGATAATCGTTACATATATGTCTCGTTTAAAAATCATTAAGTTAGTAGTCTTGTTTTTACATATGTAGTTCATTGTTAATATACTTAATGATATGTTTACTTATCATAGTATCATGTTAACTATATATATATATATCCATATATATGTCATCATATAGTTTTTACAAGTTTTAACGTTCGTGAATCACCGGTCAACTTGGGTGGTCAATTGTCTATATGAAACATATTTCAATTAATCAAGTCTTAACAAGTTTGATTGCTTAACATGTTGGAAACATTTAATCATGTAAATATCAATCTCAATTAATATATATAAATATGGAAAAGTTCGGGTCACTACAGTACCTACCCGTTAAATAAATTTCGTCCCGAAATTTTAAGCTGTTGAAGGTGTTGGCGAATCTTCTGGAAATAGATGCGGGTATTTCTTCTTCATCTGATCTTCACGCTCCCAGGTGAACTCGGGTCCTCTACGAGCATTCCATCGAACCTTAACAATTGGTATCTTGTTTTGCTTAAGTCTTTTAACCTCATGATCCATTATTTCGACGGGTTCTTCGATGAATTGAAGTTTTTCGTTGATTTGGATTTCATCTAACGGAATAGTGAGATCTTCTTTAGCAAAACATTTCTTCAAATTCGAGACGTGGAAAGTGTTATGTACAACCGCAAGTTGTTGAGGTAACTCAAGTCGGTAAACTACTGGTCCGACACGATCAATAATCTTGAATGGTCCAATATACTTTGGATTTAATTTCCCTCGTTTACCAAATCGAACAACGCCTTTCCAAGGTGCAACTTTAAGCATGACCATCTCTCCAATTTTAAATTCTATATCTTTTCTTTTAATGTCAGCGTAGCTCTTTTGTCGACTTTGGGCGGTTTTCAACCGTTGTTGAATTTTGATGATCTTCTCGGTAGTTTCTTGTATAATCTCCGGACCCGTAATCTGTCTATCCCCCACTTCACTCCAACAAATCGGAGACCTGCACTTTCTATCATAAAGTGCTTCAAACGGCGCCATCTCAATGCTTGAATGGTAGCTGTTGTTGTAGGAAAATTCTGCTAACGGTAGATGTCGATCCCAACTGTTTCCGAAATCAATAACACATGCTCGTAGCATGTCTTCAAGTATTTGTATCGTCCTTTCGCTCTGCCCATCAGTTTGTGGATGATAGGCAGTACTCATGTCTAGACGAGTTCCTAATGCTTGCTGTAATGTCTGCCAGAATCTTGAAATAAATCTGCCATCCCTATCAGAGATAATAGAGATTGGTATTCCATGTCTGGAGACGACTTCCTTCAAATACAGTCGTGCTAACTTCTCCATCTTGTCATCTTCTCTTATTGGTAAGAAGTGTGCTGATTTGGTGAGACGATCAACTATTACCCAAATAGTATCAAAACCACTTGCAGTCCTTGGCAATTTAGTGATGAAATCCATGGTAATGTTTTCCCCTTTCCATTCCGGGATTTCGGGTTGTTGAAGTAGACCTGATGGTTTCGGATGCTCAGCTTTGACCTTAGAACACGTCAAACATTCTCCTACGTATTTAGCAACATCGGCTTTCATACCCGGCCACCAAAAATGTTTCTTGAGATCCTTGTACATCTTCCCCGTTCCAGGATGTATTGAGTATCTGGTTTTATGAGCTTCTCTAAGTACCATTTCTCTCATATCTCCAAATTTTGGTACCCAAATCCTTTCAGCCCTATACCGGGTTCTGTCTTCCCGAATATTAAGATGCTTCTCCGATCCTTTGGGTATTTCATCCTTTAAATTTCCCTCTTTTAAAACTCCTTGTTGCGCCTCCTTTATTTGAGTAGTAAGGTTATTATGAATCATTATATTCATAGATTTTACTCGAATGGGTTCTCTGTCCTTCCTGCTCAAGGCATCGGCTACCACATTTGCCTTCCCCGGGTGGTAACGAATCTCAAAGTCGTAATCATTCAATAATTCAATCCACCTACGCTGCCTCATATTCAGTTGTTTCTGATTAAATATGTGTTGAAGACTTTTGTGGTCGGTATATATAATACTTTTGACCCCATATAAGTAGTGCCTCCAAGTCTTTAATGCAAAAACAACCGCGCCTAATTCCAAATCATGCGTCGTATAATTTTGTTCGTAAATCTTCAATTGTCTAGACGCATAAGCAATCACCTTCGTTCGTTGCATTAATACACAACCGAGACCTTGCTTTGATGCGTCACAATAAATCACAAAATCATCATTCCCTTCAGGCAATGACAATATAGGTGCCGTAGTTAGCTTTTTCTTCAATAACTGAAACACTTTCTCTTGTTCATCATTCCATTCAAATTTCTTCCCTTTATGCGTTAATGCAGTCAAGGGTTTTGCTATTCTGGAAAAGTCTTGGATGAACCTTCTGTAGTAACCAGCTAGTCCTAAAAACTGGCGTATGTGGTTCGGAGTTTTCGGGGTTTCCCACTTTTTAACAGTTTCTATCTTTGCCTGATCTACCTTAATACCTTCTTTGTTCACTATGTGACCGAGGAATTGAACTTCTTCCAACCAAAATGCACACTTTGAAAACTTAGCGTACAATTTTTCCTTCCTCAATACTTCTAACACCTTTCTCAAATGTTCACCGTGTTCTTGGTCATTCTTTGAGTAAATAAGTATGTCATCAATGAAAACAATGACAAACTTGTCAAGGTATGGTCCACACACTCGGTTCATAAGGTCCATAAACACAGCTGGTGCATTAGTTAAACCAAACGGCATGACCATAAACTCGTAATGACCGTAATGTGTTCTGAAAGCAGTCTTTGGAATATCATCTTCTTTCACCCGCATTTGATGATACCCAGAACGTAAGTCAATCTTTGAATAAACAGACGAGCCTTGTAGTTGATCAAATAAGTCGTCGATTCTCGGTAGTGGGTAACGGTTCTTGATGGTAAGTTTGTTCAACTCTCGGTAGTCGATACACAACCTGAATGTACCATCTTTCTTCTTGACAAACAAAACAGGAGCTCCCCATGGTGATGTGCTTGGTCGAATGAAACCACGCTCTAAAAGTTCTTGTAATTGGCTTTGCAGTTCTTTCATCTCGCTGGGTGCGAGTCTGTAAGGAGCACGAGCTATTGGTGCAGCTCCTGGTACAAGATCTATTTGAAATTCAACAAATCGATGTGGGGGTAATCCCGGTAATTCTTTCGGAAATACATCGGGAAATTCTTTTGCAATGGGAACATCATTGATGCTCTTTTCTTCAGTTTGTACTTTCTCGACGTGTGCTAGAACAGCATAGCAACCTTTTCTTATTAGTTTTTGTGCCTTCAAATTACTAATAAGATGTAGCTTCGTGTTGCCCTTTTCTCCGTACACCATTAAGAGTTTTCCTTTTTCTCGTATAATGCGAATTGCATTTTTGTAACAAACGATCTCTGCTTTCACTTCTTTCAACCAGTCCATACCGATTATCACATCAAAACTCCCTAACTCTACTGGTATCAAATCAATATTAAATGTTTCGCTAACCAGTTTAATTTCTCGATTCCGACATATATTATCTGCTGAAATTAATTTACCATTTGCTAATTCGAGTAAAAATTTACTATCCAAAGGCGTCAATGGACAACTTAATTTAGCACAAAAATCTCTACTCATATAGCTTCTATCCGCCCCCGAATCAAATAAAACGTAAGCATATTTATTGTCAATAAGAAACGTACCCGTAACAAGCTCCGGGTCTTCTTGTGCCTCTGCCGCATTAATATTGAAAACTCTTCCGCGGCCTTGTCCATTCGTGTTCTCCTGGTTCGGGAAATTTCTAATAATGTGGCCCGGTTTTCCACATTTATAACAAACTACATTGGCATAACTTGCTCCGACACTACTTGCTCCGCCATTACTGGTTCCGACACCATTTGTTCCTTTCGTTCTATTAACCCCTGGTCCGTAGACCTCACACTTCGCCGCGCTATGACCATTTCTTTTACACTTGTTGAAAAATTTGGTGCAGAACCCCGAGTGATACTTTTCACACCTTTGGCATAGCTGCTTCTGATTGTTGTTGTTGTTGCGGTTATTATTGTTGTTGGGATGATTGTTGTAGTTGCTGTTGTTGTTGTTGTTGTTGTTGTTGTTGTTGTTGTTGTTGGGCCGTTTGTTGTAGTTGCGATTGATGTTGCGATTGTTGGGATAATTGTTGCGATTATTGTTGTAATTGCTGTTGTTGTTGTTGTATTGGTGATTCTTATCACCGTTTTCCTCCCACTTTCTTTTGACTTGCTTTACATTGGCCTCTTCAGCAGTCTGTTCTTTAATTCTTTCTTCAATCTGGTTCACTAGTTTGTGAGCCATTCTACATGCATGTTGTATGGAGGCGGGCTCGTGTGAACTTATATCTTCTTGGATTCTTTCCGGTAATCCTTTCACAAACGCGTCGATCTTCTCTTCCTCATCTTCGAATGCTCCCGGACACAATAGGCACAATTCTGTGAATCGTCTTTCGTACGTGGTAATATCAAATCCTTGGGTTCGTAACCCTCTAAGTTCTGTCTTGAGCTTATTGACCTCGGTTCTGGGATGGTACTTCTCGTTCATCAAGTGCTTGAATGCTGACCACGGTAGTGCATACGCATCGTCTTGTCCTACTTGCTCTAGATAGGTATTCCACCATGTTAACGCAGAACCTGTGAAGGTATGTGTAGCGTACTTCACTTTGTCCTCTTCAGTACACTTACTTATGGCAAACACCGATTCGACCTTCTCGGTCCACCGTTTCAATCCGATCGGTCCTTCGGTTCCATCAAATTCCAAAGGTTTGCAGGCAGTGAACTCTTTGTAGGTGCATCCTACATGATTTCCTGTACTGCTAGATCCAAGGTTATTATTGATATGTAGCGCAGCCTGTACTGCGGCTATGTTTGAAGCTAGAAAAGTACGAAATTCCTCTTCATTCATATTCACGGTGTGTCGAGTAGTCGGTGCCATTTCCTTCAAAATAGTCAAATGGAACAAGTTAATCATACAGAATATTAAGAGTAGTTAATAGTATTTCGTAGCATAATATGAACTCATTTATAAAAGCTTTTTCTTCATATTAGCGTTTTATAAGTTTAAATTCGGGTAGTACCTACCCATTAAGTTCATACTTAGTAGCTAATATACAATTCAACTACTACAATTCTATATGAAAAACTGATTATAATAATATTTCGCGTTCAAACTTTTACACAATATTTTACAAACTTACAATACCGCTTATTTTACATATAGCATGAAATATAGCACACAATAAATTTGATACAAGATGGATGTGAAGATAATTCTAGCTAGTACACAAGTCGTTCAGCAAAGGCAATAAAGACACGTAATTCATATGTCCAGAAACAAGTCATGCATTCTGATTTTACTAGGATTACTTCCCATCCTTGGTCTTGTGGAACATAACCGTTATGGCCGTTGATAAGACAACGTGTTGTAACGTCGTCAAAGGGACGAGGGTTACGTAATGTCCAACAATCCCGTAACAATCTAAAAACCTCATTTCTTACCCCAATTACCGACTCCGTCACTTGTGGGAACATTTTGTTTAATAGTTGTAGCCCGATGTTCTTGTTCTCACTTTGGTGAGAAGCGAACATTACTAATCCGTAAGCATAACATGCTTCTTTATGTTGCATGTTAGCAGATTTTTCTAAATCACGAAGTCCAATATTCGGATATATTGAGTCAAAATAATTTCTTAACCCATTGCGTAAAATAGCATTTGGGTTTCCCGCAGTATATGCGTCAAAGTAAACACATCGTAACTTATGGATTTCCCAATGTGATATCCCCCATCTTTCGAACGAAAGCCTTTTATAAACCAAGGCATTCTTGGAACGTTAATCGAATGTCTTACAAACTGATCTCGCCTTAAATAGTTGTGCCGAAGAATTCTGACCGACTCTAGACAAGATTTCATCAATCATGTCTCCGGGTAGGTCTCTTAAAATATTGGGTTGTCTATCCATTTTGTGTTTTTATACTGTAAAATAGACAAGAGTTAGATTCATAAAAAAAATACTTATTAATACAAGCAATTTTTACATATATCATAAAGCATAAGCATACTATATTACATATATTACACCACACGAATACAACTATCTTATTCCGACTCGCTTGTTTCTTCTTCTTCGGTTTTGGTTCGTTTTGCCAAGTTTTTAGGGATATATGATGTTCCCCTAATACGATCCGTCGTTTTCCACATTGGTTTAGAAAAACCTGGTGGTTTAGAGGTTCCCGGGTCATTGTTACAACTTAAGGACTTCGGGGATTGACGATACATATAAAGTTCATCGGGGTTGGAATTAGATTTCTCTATTTTTATGCCCTTTCCCTTATTATTTTCTTTTGCCTTTTTAAATTCAGTTGCGGTAATTTCTATAACATCATCGGAATTCTCGTCGGAATCCGATTCATCGGAGAATTGGTAATCCTCCCAATATTTTGCTTCCTTGGCGGAAACACCATTGACCATAATTAACCTTGGTCGGTTGGTTGAGAATTTTCTTTTACTTAACCATTTTATTATTTCCCCCACCGGTTTTATTTCTTCATCCGGTTCCGATTCTTCTTCCGGTTTCGATTCTTCTTCCGGTTCCGACTCTTCTTCCGGCTCCTCTTCGGGAATTTGTGAATCAGTCCACCAATCATTCCAATTTACATTTGACTCTTCATTATTATTAGGTGAGTCAATGGGACTTGTTCTAGAGGTAGACATCTATCACATAATATCAAACGCGTTAAGAGATTAATATATCACATAATATTCACATGTTAAAAATATATAGTTTCCAACAAAATTTGTTAAGCAATCATTTTTCAAGTAAACACGATCGAAGTCCAGACTCACTAATGCATCCTAACAAACTCGATAAGATACACTAATGCAAAATTCTGGTTCTCTAAGACCAACGCTCGGATACCAACTGAAATGTCCCGTTCTTATTGATTAAAAACGTTCCATATTAATTGATTTCGTTGCGAGGTTTTGACCTCTATATGAGACATTTTTCAAAGACTGCATTCATTTTTAAAACAAACCATAACCTTTATTTCATAGATAAAGGTTTTAAAAAGCTTTACGTAGATTATCAAATAATGATAATCTAAAATATCCTGTTTACACACGACCATTACATAATGGTTTACAATACAAATATGTTACAACAAAATAAGTTTCTTGAATGCAGTTTTTACACAATATCATCAAGCATGGACTCCAAATCTCGTCCTTATTTAAGTATGCGACAGCGGAAGCTCTTAATAATCACCTGAGAATAAACATGCTTAAAACGTCAATAAAAATGTTGGTGAGTTATAGGTTTAACCTATATATATCAAATCATAATAATAGACCACAAGATTTCATATTTCAATACACATCCCATACATAGAGATAAAAATCATTCATATGGTGAACACCTGGTAACCGACATTAACAAGATGCATATATAAGAATATCCCCATCATTCCGGGACACCCTTTGGATATGATATAAATTTCGAAGTACTAAAGCATCCGGTACTTTGGATGGGGTTTGTTAGGCCCAATAGATCTATCTTTAGGATTCGCGTCAATTAGGGTGTCTGTTCCCTAATTCTTAGATTACCAGACTTAATAAAAAGGGACATATTTGATTTCGATAATTCAACCATAGAATGTAGTTTCACGTACTTGTGTCTATTTTGTAAATCATTTATAAAACCTGCATGTATTCTCATCCCAAAAATATTAGATTTTAAAAGTGGGACTATAACTCACTTTCACAGATTTTTACTTCGTCGGGAAGTAAGACTTGGCCACTGGTTGATTCACGAACCTATAACAATATATACATATATATCAAAGTATGTTCAAAATATATTTACAACACTTTTAATATATTTTGATGTTTTAAGTTTATTAAGTCAGTTGTCCTCGTTAGTAACCTACAACTAGTTGTTCACAGTTAGATGTACAGAAATAAATCGATAAATATTATCTTGAATCAATCCACGACCCAGTGTATACGTATCTCAGTATTGATCACAACTCAAACTATATATATTTTGGAATCAACCTCAACCCTGTATAGCTAACTCCAACATTCACATATAGAGTGTCTATGGTTGTTCCGAAATATATATAGATGCGTCGACATGATAGGTCGAAACATTGTATACGTGTCTATGGTATCTCAAGATTACATAATATACAATACAAGTTGATTAAGTTATGGTTGGAATAGATTTGTTACCAATTTTCACGTAGCTAAAATACAACAACAACAACAACAACAACAGTACCCAATACCACTTGAGTGGTGTATGGGGGAGGTGAGATGTAGACAATCCTTCCCTTATCCGAGAATAAAAACAAGTCATTTCTCCACCCAGAAAAGTAGAGAAAGTCATCCCTCTCTTTATTCGGCGGATAAAGAGATTGCTTCCGAGTGGACCTCCGGCCTTTTTTTATTTATTTATAAAAATAGTAAAAAAAAAAAAAAAAAAAAAAAAATATATATATATATATATATATATATATATATATATATATTGAGACGCCATGAAAATGAAAGGATCAAAATTTTAAGGGTTTAAAAGTCTCCCTGAAAATCAATTTAGGCTCTAAGCGGCTAAAAAATAAAAATACTAATACTAGTACTAGTGTTAGTAAAAAATAGTTAAAAGCAATAGTAATAATATTAATACCACAAATAATATTAATAATTAATATTAACACACCCATAATACAATAATAGTAATAATAATAATAATAATAATAATAATAATAATAATAATAATAATAATAATAATAATAAAAATAATAATAATAAAAGTAATAGTAGTAGTCGTAATAGTACCAGTACTAGTAATACCAAGAGTATTATAGTAGTAGTAACAATAATAAAAATAATACTAATAGTAATAGTAATAATAATAATAATAATAGTAATAATAATAATAATAATAATAATAATAATAATAAAAATAATAGTAATAATAAAAATAATAATAATAAAAATAGTAATAATAATAAAAACTAACAATAATAATATAGAGATAATAATAATAATAAATAAAGTAATAATAATAATAAAAAAGTAATAAAAAGCAAAAAAAAGCAAAAGTAAGAAACCTAATGAGAAATACTATTAAAAATAAAAAAATAACATAAAAGGACGTAACCCTACTCGACTATTCTAATTCTAGCCCTCCACGCACCCCTATCAGAAGTCATGTCCTCAGTCAGCGAAATCTCCCTCATGTCGAGCCTAAGTCTATCCATCCACCTACGTGTAGGTCTACCCCTTCTCCTTACGCCATCGACCGTGAGTGCCTCGACTCTCCTTACCGGGGCAATACGAGGTCGCCTCATCACATGCCCAAACCATCGAAGCCGTTCTTCCCTTAGCTTGTCGATGATGCTACAGACTCCAAGGTTTTCCCTAAACACACCATTTGGGATCCTATCTAACATGGTTTTACCACACGTCCACCTAAGCATCCTCATTTCTGCTACTTCCATCCTTCTCTCTTGGGCCTTCGTCATTGGCCAACATTCTGATCCGTACAACATGGCAGGTCTAATAGCTACTTTAAAGAATTTCCCTTTTAATTTGAGTGGGATCTTCTTGTCGCACAAGACCCCTTTCGCCGCTCTCCACTTCAACCAACCTACCTTAATACGATGAGTCACGTCTTCGTCTATCCTCCCCGATTTGTGGAGGACCGAACCTAGATATCTAAACGACTCTTGTGGGTGCAAGATCTGGTCCCCAATGTTGATAATCCCTCCACCATTTAGTTCATCCTCACTCCTACTGAATTCGCACCTAAGATATTCTGTCTTTTGTCTGCTGATCCGTAACCCATTTTGTTCTAAGGCCTCCCTCCATTGTTCTAGTCTTCTGTTAAGCTCCTCATTTGATTCTGATACAAGCACGATATCATCAGCAAAAATCAGACACCAAGGGATGTTCTCTTGTATTCCTCGAGACAGCTCGTCTAGAATCAAAGCGAAAAGGAAAGGACTAAGGGTCGATCCCTGGTGCAAGCCTACTTCTATCGGGAAATACTCTGTGTTTCCCACAGGCGTCCTGACACAGGACTTCGCCCCATGGTTAAATGAGAAAAATTATTCAATCTTGTTTTACCCATAACTTCTTCATTTTAAATCCGTTTTGAGTGAATTGAATTGCTATGGTTTCATATTGAACTCTATTTTATGAATCTAAACAGAAAAATTATAGGTTTATAGTTGGAAAAATAAGTTACAAGTCATTTTTGTAAAGGTAGTCATTTCAGTCGAAAGAACGACGTCTAGATGACCATTTTAGAAAACATACTTCCACTTTGAGTTTAACCATAATTTTTGGATATAGTTTCATGTTCATAATAAAAATCATTTTCTCATAATAACAACTTTTAAATCAAAGTTTATCCTAGTTTTTAATTAACTAACCCAAAACAGCCCGCGGTGTTACTACGACGGCGTAAATCCGGTTTTACTGTGTTTTTCGTGTTTCCAGGTTTTAAATCATTAAGTTAGTATATCATATAGATATAGAACATGTGTTTAGTTGATTTTAAAAGTCAAGTTAGAAGGATTAACTTTTGTTCGAGAACAAGTTTAGAATTAACTAAACTATGTTCTAGTGATTACAAGTTTAAACCTTCGAATAAGATAGCTTTATATGTATGAATCGAATGATGTTATGAACATCATTACTACCTTAAGTTCCTTGGATAAACCTACTGGAAAAGAGAAAAATGGATCTAGCTTCAACGGATCCTTGGATGGCTCGGAGTTCTTGAAGCAGAATCATGACACGAAAACAAGTTCAAGTAAGATCATCACTTGAAATAAGATTGTTATAGTTATAGAAATTGAACCAAAGTTTGAATATGATTATTACCTTGTATTAGAATGATAACCTACTGTAAGAAACAAAGATTTCTTGAGGTTGGATGATCACCTTACAAGATTGGAAGTGAGCTAGCAAACTTGAAAGTATTCTTGATTTTATGTAACTAGAACTTGTAGAATATATGAAGAACACTTAGAACTTGAAGATAGAACTTGAGAGAGATCAATTAGATGAAGAAAATTGAAGAATGAAAGTGTTTGTAGTTGTTTTTGGTCGTTGGTGTTTGGATTAGATATAAAGGATATGTAATTTTGTTTTCATGTAAATAAGTCATGAATGATTACTCATATTTTTGTAATTTTATGAGATATTTCATGCTAGTTGCCAAATGATGGTTCCCACATGTATTAGGTGACTCACATGGGCTGCTAAGAGCTGATCATTGGAGTGTATATACCAATAGTACATACATCTAAAAGTTGTGTATTGTACGAGTACGAATACGGGTGCATACGAGTAGAATTGTTGATGAAACTGAACGAGGATGTAATTGTAAGCATTTTTGTTAAGTAGAAGTATTTTGATAAGTGTATTGAAGTCTTTCAAAAGTGTATAAATACATATTAAAACACTATATGTATATACATTTTAACTGAGTCGTTAAGTCATCGTTAGTCGTTACATGTAAGTGTTGTTTTGAAACCTTTAGGTTAACGATCTTGTTAAATGTTGTTAACCCAATGTTTATAATATCAAATGAGATTTTAAATTATTATATTATCATGTATGAATATCTCTTAATATGATATATATACATTAAATGTCTTTACAACGATAATCGTTACATATATGTCTCGTTTAAAAATCATTAAGTTAGTAGTCTTGTTTTTACATATGTAGTTCATTGTTAATATACTTAATGATATGTTTACTTATCATAGTATCATGTTAACTATATATATATATCCATATATATGTCATCATATAGTTTTTACAAGTTTTAACGTTCGTCAATCACCGGTCAACTTGGGTGGTCAATTGTCTATATGAAACATATTTCAATTAATCAAGTCTTAACAAGTTTGATTGCTTAACATGTTGGAAACATTTAATCATGTAAATATCAATCTCAATTAATATATATAAATATGGAAAAGTTCGGGTCACTACAGAGTATGTCCAGGCAGTGTCTTCGTAGTGCCAAGTAGAAATCAGGGATGACGGACAGTGTCGGGTAGTGATGAATTGTGACGTGGTTACACGCTTCTTATAGGTTATAATAACAATTAAATCGTACAATTAAATCGTACAATGTAAATTTCTACTCATATTTGAAATTAAACGGTTTATGTTCTAAATGGTATTTATCCAAGTAACCTACTTGACTCATTCCCAATTCCTTATTTTGCGATGTCAGAACTTCTATATGAGTTACCGTAATGTAATCCCGGTCATTACATTACGCTATCTCATATTTCCATTCGACATTACTCCATAAGTTTAAGATAGCGTAGTCGACTTAATTCTGTTAAATCTCGCGTAGCATGTACGTATGCGATTCGTAGTATAGTGTTTAATTCAAGTCCATATCATATGGGTACAGTGTGTATATGTATGTGATGTATTGTGTTGCACTACATATAGCATAGTGACACAAACAGTGCAAGTATGGTGTATAAAAGTAATCCAAGACACACGACTATAGACTAGACCAACTAATGCGCCCTACCGTTAGACACACTAATGCATCCTAGTTCCCTATAGCCAAAGCTCTGATACCAAATGTAACACCCCGTCAAAAATCCCTTTAACGGAATGTTAACTCTGGTCCCAGTGCTTGGCTTGACTTCTACGTAACAGCAATATTCTACAGCGGAAGCAATTTATACCTGAGAATAAAACACGCAAAACGGATCAACAACAATGTTGAGTGAATCTACAAGTTTTAGGTAAACAATACAGTATGCTTAAGAAATACATTTTGAAAACGGTTATTAGTGGAAGACCACCAAGGTTTAACGTTAAAAGTTTGTAGACAACACCGTGTCCCATTTCAAAAGTTTGTTGACAATTCCATGTCAAGTTTCAATCATTTGTAGACAATACCATGTCAAGTTTCAAATATTCGTAGACAATACCATGTCAAGTTTTATCTCATTTGTTCGTAAACCATAGTTTTAAATAACGTTGTATAGTATTTGAAAAACAGTTATCAAAAAATAGTTTAAGTTCCTTGACCACGAGATTTTACAAGTACAACTCCAAGTTGCGAAACGTTTGCATAATCTATGAGCACCTGAATACTAGCAATGACCCGAGTATAGAATCCACTATACCCGCCTTTACCTCATAAAAATGTTATACACTTGTACGAATGTATTATGTTCAAAGTAAATGCACCACAGTTAATATTGTAGGGTGAGGTTGTCAACCTAACGGATCCGTCCATCTAAATTGTGCCTACACCGATGGTATTTAAAGTATTCAAGCTAGAGGCTTTGTGTACAAGCTCAATATGCATAAATATAGTACTCGTGCCAATACAAAATTATTTAAAAATGTAAATATAACAGCGTGTATTCTCATCCCTGAAAATATGTAAAAAGCGGGACTGTAGACTCACCTTTGAATAAAGCTCGGATTGAAAAGTGGACAATTTACTTGTACGGTTTATACGCGAGTAATGCAACCTAAGTATATGTATTTAGGTTGGTCAATAAATATGTCTTAAACAAGTGTGGTTTCATAGTATAAGTTGTCTTATTGCTCGAATCGACGCGTTTCAAAGTAGAAGTCAACATACAGTTAACTAATTCATGCAAGTCAAACAAAGTCAACCGAAGTCAAACCGAAAGTCAAACTTGATCAAAGTAGTCAACTAAAGTCAACATCAGTAGGTTCATGTCAAATGTTGGTCAACATATCAAACCTAAGTCAAACAACACGTTTTAGATCATAATTGGTCAATTTCACAATTTCAGTTTATCGTTGTGCACAAAGTTCATGTACATGTAGCAAACTTAGCATATTATCTCATAGTACAAAATTCAAGTAAATATGGAAAACTCCAGATCATAAGTATACTCAAAATAGATTCCAAAAAGTCTGGCCAGGGTCTCATACGATAATTAAAAGTCAGGAATCAGAAGGGGTACATTTGGGGTTCACCAAGTCAGTTTCTGACCGCGCACTGATTTGGTTTTAGCTATAACCGGAGTTAGGAACATGCAATCGATACAAGACCAGTGGCCATAGTTCACAAACAAGTTAAACTAACACATATAAAAAATCGAGCAATTTTGTTTTAGCCAATTTGACCAGTTTATTCATGCAAATTGAACATTCAGTTTTTCAGCTCAAATCAGAATTTGCATAAAGTATGACCCTATTGTGCCCAATGCATAAGGTTTCAGAGATTGACATAAGATAACAATAAGTCACATATCATGTTAAAATTCATATTCCAGAAGCTTACATGCTCATTCAATAAACACAATCCACAGATTATAAAACAGAGAGCAATTTACAGATTCAATTCTAGTTTCGCTAGTCACATTCGCACGCGTTTAGCCGAAGATCTAGATACAATTAGCCTATGATATCTACATGAAAGATGAAGTACTTTTTGTGTAGATTTTAGATATGCAAAGCTTTAATCACAGAAGAGAACAAATTTTATCATACAAGGTCGTTTTCATGCAAGTGCTGTATAAAACTACTTTTACACTAATTCAAGCATATCTCGGGTTTTACATAAGCAAACGACATGACATCCTAGTGTAAACTGAGTGTTTTTAAATTACCTATCTAATGGTATAAATTTAACAATCCAATTCGTGGTCTATCAAACCCAGATTTCTGATCAATCACAAAAACACAACGTTAATTTCAATTGGCCATAACTTGATCATCCGGGAATGAAATCAAGCGAATCCAAAGCCTAAAATCAATAGTTTTTCGCAAGGAATCTAATTATAATATAATATCATATAATTGAAAAATTAAAATTACTGTACACATCAAATACAAATTCGGTTTTCGCATAAAACAATCAAGACGAGCAATTTATCGCATCTAGTATTCATCAAACATCAAGACTTGAGCAATAGACAACCTAATCCATGAAACCTTAATAAAAATCTAATTTTAGAGATTAGAGTTTATGTGTTTATACCTTTGATCACAAAATCGTTTATACAAACGAGTAGAGAAGGATGCAAGCAACAATATTGATCAAAGAAGCAAAAACAAGAGATCAAAACTTGATGGAGAATTGTAGGGATGAAGGTATGGGATTATTTGGTGTGTATGGGGCTACAATCATGGAGCAAGAATGATAGGAAAAAGAATGGAATATGTTCTCTTGTTACTTAGAAATTAAGAGAATATAGTTAGTGTCCTAAACAACCAAAAGTCAACAAACATGGGCCTAAACTAATAGTCAACATGCATTGGCACTCATGGGACCAAGGTGTAGCGACCCGACCAAATCATATTTGACGGCGCCGTCTACTTAGGTCCCGTTACGTGGTCATAAGTCTTTAAAACAACGTTTGACCAAAAGATATGTCGTATTCATTTCAAATGTAAAGATTGTTCAAAGTTTACAAGAATAGTTCCACCACAAGTTACGATACAAAGTTTTAAGTACAAATGAAACTTATGCGACACAATTTGAAAGTAGCCAAAAGACGCTCCATGTATGCATATATACTCGACATCCAATGCAAGTATCAAAATAATGAGCGGAAGCATGTAACACATATCGTTCAAAGACCTGAGAAAAACATAGAAATCTGTCAACGAAAACGTTGGTGAAATCATAGGTTTAAGTAAGTAAGTACAAGTGAACCACAAGATTTGCATCAATGAAATAATAGTAATACATTCCAAAAGTTTGTTTCACGAGCACCCAATTATCAATGCTTAACATTTCTCCCATTGAACCCCATCACTTAGTGCTAGAACATACACTGTTTCTCGAAAATATATTTCATTCGTAAACGGTAGCGAACCATTTGAATGAGGGTTTGTCAAACCCATATGGATCCATACAACATAAGTTCTCGCTTACACCCGGCAAGTGTAACTAATGATAATCGAATTGAGGATTTTGTTCTAAACTCGTATGTAGAATGTTTGTTTTCCTGTACTTGTGTTCACTTAGTAAAGAAATGTTTATGTTTTCTCATCCCAAATGTAAGTTCAAAAAGAGTAAAAGTGGGACTATGATCTCACCTTGAGTGCACGAGTAGTAAAGTACTTCAACAAGTAAACGTGTGCAAAGAACAATGCTAGTCTTGACCTAAACAATAGGTTGTATCAATAACGGTAAGCACGATAGGTCAAAGATGTTCAATTAGTCCTATGGCTCGTTAAGACTCGATCATAATAGCATGTGAATCAAATTGTCATGTTTCATGCAAGGTACAAGTATAAAAACATGTTAGAACGATTGCACAATTATTTGGTTAAGTTTGATTAAAAGTCAACTTGGTCGGGTCAAAGTCAACGGAAAAGTCAACGGGGTCGGGTTGGGTATCCGACAATTTTTCTAAGTTATATAATCATATATGAGCATGTTGGCCAAGTTTCATGTTAATCGGAGGTCCGTAGCATAGCAAATATTTTTATGTCAAATGACCAAAGCAAACAGCCAGTTTTAGTACAATGGGACGGCGTCCCAAATGGCTAGACGGCGTCCCACAATGAAGGGTAGGACGGCGTCCTGATATCCTAGACGGCGTCTAGGTTCAAAAGGTGGGACGGCGTCCCCAGTATCTGGATGGCGTCCTGATCGGTTCCCAGGCCCTGTTTGCTGTATTCCTCAAATGGACGAACCAAAACACAAACAATCACATTTTATGATCCGCAAACAATTAGAACATGTATTTTATATCATCGGAAAGCTCTTTCGACGAGGAACACAACTAAGCACTTTTCATCAAGCAAAAACATCATATACTATAACCGAAATCCCGCCAAGTGATCAATAGAGGTTTATTTTCAAGTTTCAAGTTTATCAATTGCAATTTAAGTTTCGGGAATCCAATTTATACATATGATATGCCGTTTTGAAGGTAATGAAACATGTAATACAACTAAACACTTATCAATAACATTAAAAAGCATTCAACGCATCAAAAGTTCGTTTTAAGAGTTGTCAACCCTAACCAAAAGTTCACAAAATCAATAATCGCGTTTATGAAGTTTCTTTAATCAATCTATACATCAAAATGAAGCTAATGATACTAGTAACACTTTTAAAACATGCACATTAACAATCTAATAACATTTGATCATCCAAAATCAAGGATTTAGCAAGAAATTTTCATAATGAACTAGTTACACCAAAAACAACAAATCGAGCATACAAATTACATACACGACATCACAATGAGCCATAGACACTAATTAACATACTTTTAAGTCAAGAACACAAATTTAAAGAAAACTAGTGTTTTAGAAATGTTACCCAAACGAGATGAAGTTGGTACCAAAATGAAGAGGATGAAGAGAGGATCACGAATATGTAATTTATTTTGTTGTAAGCCTCCTAGATCGAATTTAGATGATGATTGAATGAATTTGGAAATTGGGTGTGTTCTTGCTAGAGAGAAAGAGAGAGAGAGAGAGATGGTTGAATGGTGGTGATTGGGGTGGACTAGGTGACCTAGTCAACTAGTTTGCCCCGTGTCAATTTTAGTCCCTCGAGTTTGTAGTCGGGTGCGGAAAATACCTAAACGGAATATTTAAAACGCGTATTAACGGGAGATGTTATAAACATATAACGGAGTTTAAATTAGTATAACGGAAAAGAAAACGGAAAAAGGCGGGATGTTACATTACCTACTCCTTAAAAGAAATTTCGTCCCGAAATTTAAGTAGGCGTAGTAGTCGTTGTTTCTTCCTCGAGATCTGGCGTTTCCGAATTCACGAATAGATGAGGATACTTCCTTTGCATTTGATCTTGTCTTTCCCAAGTAAACTCGGGTCCCCTTTTGGCGTTCCAACGGACTTTAACAATCGGGATTCGGCCTTGTTTCAATGTCTTGACGGAGGTGTCCACAATTTCAACCGGTTCCTCCACGAAATGAAGTTTGTCATCAATGGTAAGCTCCTCGAGAGGAATGACGATATCGGGTTCGGCAAGACACTTTTTCAAGTTGGATACATGGAAAGTAGGATGAACGGAGCTCAATTGAGGCGGAAGATCTAAACGATAAGCAACGGTTCCAATACGCTCCAAGATTTCGAAAGGACCAATATACCGCGGATTTAGCTTCCCGCGTTTCCCAAAACGGATTACACCCTTCCAAGGTGCGACTTTTAACATTACTCGGTCACCGACTTGAAATTCAAGATCGTTGCGTCGTTTGTCGGTATAGCTCTTTTGACGACTTCGGGCCGTCCTAAGCCTATCTCGGATTTGAATGATTTTCTCGGTGGTTTCGTGAATGAGTTCGGGTCCGGTGATTTGCACGTCGCCTACCTCGGCCCAACAAAGAGGTGAACGACATTTGCGGCCATATAGCGCTTCAAAAGGTGCGGCTTTAATACTCGTGTGATAACTATTGTTATAAGAGAACTCGGCGAGAGGTAAGTGCTTGTCCCAAGCTTTTTCGAAATCAACCACGCAAGCTCGTAACATGTCTTCTAAGGTTTGAATTGTACGTTCGCTTTGTCCATCGATTTGAGGATGATATGCGGTGCTCATGTCTAAATGCGTTCCCAACGCTTCTTGCAATGTACGCCAAAATCTAGAAACGAAACGGCCATCTCGGTCGGAGATAATTGATAAAGGTACACCGTGTCGGGCTACGATCTCCTTAATGTAAAGTTGTGCAAGTTTTTCCATTTTGTCTGTTTCTTTCATGGCAAGGAAGTGTGCGGATTTGGTGAGACGGTCAACAATAACCCAAATGGTATCATAACCGCCCGTCGTTTTTGGTAGCTTGGTGATAAAATCCATCGTTATCCTTTCCCACTTCCATTGCGGGATCTCGGGTTGTTGAAGTAATCCGGACGGTCTTTGGTGTTCGGCTTTGACTTTGGAACATGTCAAACACTTGGAAACATAAGTAGCTACGTCCCTTTTGATGTTCGGCCACCAATATAGTTGTTTAAGGTCGTGGTACATCTTATTGGCACCGGGGTGAATCGAGTATCGTGACTTATGGGCTTCATCTAAAATAAGGCTTCGTAGGTCCCCATAACTAGGCACCCAAATCCTTCCGGCGTAATATCGGAGTCCGGTCTCCCTAATTTCGAATCGAGAGACGAGAATGTTTAAGAGCTCGTGTGAAAGGTTTTCATCCTTGAGAGCCTCATCTTGGGCTACCCGAATTTGGCTATTAAGGTTGGTGTGAATGGTGATGTTTAAAGCTCGGACACGAAGAGGCACCGCTCTTTCTTTTCGACTTAAGGCATCGGCTACTACGTTTGCCTTCCCGGGATGGTAACGAAGCTCGCAATCGTAATCGTTCAAAGTTTCAATCCACTGTCGTTGTCTCATGTTTAGTTGCTTTTGATCGAAAATGTGTTGGAGACTTTTGTGGTCGGTAAAGATAGTACTCTTGGTTCCATAAAGATAGTGTCTCCACATTTTAAGTGCAAAGACGACGGCTCCGAGTTCGAGATCATGCGTCGTGTAGTTTCGTTCATGAATTTTGAGTTGTCGAGAAGCATAAACAATGACTTTCATTCGTTGCATCAATACACACCCAAAACCATGTTTCGAGGCATCGCAATATACAACAAAGTCATCATTGCCTTCGGGAAGTGACAAGATAGGAGCGGTGTTTAGCTTCGTTTTCAAGATTTGAAACGCGGATTCTTGCTCGGTCGCCCAAATGAATTTCTTTCCTTTGTGAGTTAATGCGGTTAGAGGACGTGCAACCAAAGAGAAATTTTCGATGAATCTACGATAGTACCCGGCGAGAACCAAGAATTGACGAATGTGAGTAGGAGTAGTAGGAGTCTCCCATTTACTAATGGCTTCGATCTTCGTGGGATCGACTTTAATACCTTGATCACTTACAACATGACCAAGAAATTGAACTTCCTTCAACCAAAATTCACACTTGGAGAATTTGGCATAAAGTCGTTCTTGTCTCAAGAGTTCAAGCACAAGTCGGAGATGTTGTTCGTGCTCTTCTTCATTTTTAGAATAGATCAATATATCATCGATGAACACAATAACGAATTTATCGAGATACGGTTTGCACACGCGGTTCATAAGATCCATGAACACCGCCGGTGCGTTAGTGAGACCAAATGGCATGACAAGGAATTCATAACTACCGTAACGAGTCCGGAAAGCGGTTTTGGAGACATCTTCCCCCTTAACCCTTAATTGATGATAACCCGAGCGGAGATCGATTTTCGAATATACACAAGACCCTTGTAGTTGATCAAAGAGGTCATCGATGCGAGGAAGAGGATATCGGTTCTTAACCGTCAATTTATTTAGTTCACGATAATCAATGCACATTCGTAGGGATCCGTCTTTCTTTTTAACAAACAAAATCGGAGCGCCCCAAGGTGAATGGCTAGGTTGGATAAAACCACGATCAAGTAGTTCTTGGATTTGACTTTGCAATTCTTGCATTTCGGATGGGGCGAGTCTATATGGTGCACGTGCTACGGGTGCGGCTCCCGGAATAAGATCGATTTGGAATTCAACCGGTCGATGAGGTGGAAGACCCGGCAATTCATCGGGAAATACATCGGAATAGTCACTAACAATTGGCACATCATCGATATGCTTATCATCGGACTCGACTTTCTTAACGTGGGCAAGGATCGCAAAACAACCCTTACGGAGCAGTTTTCTAACTTTAAAGCACGAAACGAGGTTGAGTCTGGTGCAACTCTTATCGCCATAAACAATCAAAGGTTCACCATTCTCGATAGGAATTCGGATTGCGTTAAGATCACAAAGGATGTGAGATTTCGTTTTGACTAACCAATTCATACCGATTATTACATCAAAGCTTCCTAGTTCCATGGGTATCAAGTCAATTTCAAATTCCTTACCCAAAATGTTTAACGTACACCCCCGGTAATATGTGTCGGCACTTAATAGTTTCCCGTTAGCCACTTCAATGGTATAAGTGGTATCTAATGGAAGAGGTGGAGTGCTAAAAGAATGAGTCAAAGTCTTGGATACAAAGCATTTATCGGCACCCGAATCGAATAAGCAAGAGACATAAGAATTGTTGAGAAGAAACGTACCCGTGACTAGTTCAGTGTCATCCCGGGCTTCCTCGGTGTTGATGTTGAAAGCTCGGCCGCGCGTATTGGTGTTATCTTTCCTTTTCGGGCATGCATTTCTATAATGACCCGTTTGGCCACATTCGTAACAAGTGCCCGTCTTTGGTGCATTGGGCCACTTTCGAGCGACGGGAGTGGCACTTTTACAATCGTTGGCCTTATGACCAATTCCTTGGCACCGATGGCAAATTAGCTTACTACATTCGCCAAAGTGATGTTTGTTGCATTTGTTGCAAAAAGGTAGATTCCCGGCATAACCCTTCTTGCCGTCGGAAGTGAAAGATTTCTTGGCAAAGTTGTTGTTGCTTGATTGGGGAGCTTCCCATTTTCTTTTGTTGCCGCCCGATTTATCCTCGGCCTTAGGTGCCGGAACTACGATTTCGTCAACCGTTTCTATCAATTTGCGGGCCATGTTCAAGGCCTCTTGATGATTAGTGGGTTTGGATGACATTACTCCGTGTTTGATACTCTTTGGAAGACCATCCATGTAAAGTTCAACCCTTAAAGCTTCGGGGTTCACAAGATTTGGGTACATCAAGGCTAGTTCGGAAAATCGTTGATTATAAGCCTTGAGATCATTTCCGATCGCCTTTAAAGTTCTTAGCTCTTGTTCGAGCCTTCGGGTTTCTTCACGAGGGAAATATTCGACAATCATCTTTTCCCTCAAGTCGGCCCAAGAGAGGGCGTGAGCTTCATCGGTACCCACCGATTGTACATAAGTATTCCACCATGTAAGAGCGACACCGGCGAAGGTGTGAGTGGAGTATTTGACCTTGTCTTGGTCCCGACAACCGCTTATGCTAAAGACGGCTTCCGTTTGCTCAAACCATCAGGTGAGCACGACCGGTCCCCCGGTTCCATCAAAAGTGTGAGGTTTGCACCCCATGAAAGCTTTATAGGAGCATCCCTCGTTTGAGTTTCCGGCTCCATTGTTGTTGTTGTTGTTGTTGTTGTGGTTGTTATTATTATTGTTGTTGGATGAGTGACCGGCCATGGCCGCATCTACGGCGGTGGCTATCATCCGTTCGAGAGCTTGTTCGGGAGTTTCATTGCGGCGTACACGACGAGGAGCCATTGTTCCTTCAAGACACAAGAATATCATTGATTAGCATTCTCAATAATACTAACCGTGATATAGAATAAAGATAAAGAGAAGTTTTTCCTTGACTAGCCTTAAATTCTTTATGTCATAATGTCGGAACGTTCATATGAGTCACCGTAATATAATCCCGGAAATTATATTACCCTGATTCATATGTGCAT
This sequence comes from Rutidosis leptorrhynchoides, assembly GCF_046630445.1. NCBI lineage: Eukaryota > Viridiplantae > Streptophyta > Magnoliopsida > Asterales > Asteraceae > Rutidosis > Rutidosis leptorrhynchoides. The sequence goes on from NC_092334.1 coordinate 304,683,915, forward strand.
TCGACATCATTTCATATAGTCAAGGTGGCGTGTCAATCAAATTAAACAACGTGAGATTAAGATGAACTAAGAGTAGATATGAGTAGAAGTGTTCGAGTATAAATGCACAAGTAGTCAAGTAATTCCTACTTCAAGTCTATATGCCGGTTGTAGTCTAGACTCACCAATGTACCCTATGACTCGGGGTTGACACTAATGAACTCTAAATCCCTACAACCAACGCTCTGATACCATCTGTAGCGACCCGACCAAATCATATTTGACGGCGCCGTCTACTTAGGTCCCGTTACGTGGTCATAAGTCTTTAAAACAACGTTTGACCAAAAGATATGTCGCATTCATTTCAAATGTAAAGATTGTTCAAAGTTTACAAGAATAGTTCCACCACAAGTTACGATACAAAGTTTTAAGTACAAATGAAACTTATGCGACACAATTTGAAAGTAGCCAAAAGACGCTCCATGTATGCATATATACTCGACATCCAATGCAAGTATCAAAATAATGAGCGGAAGCATGTAACACATATCGTTCAAAGACCTGAGAAAAACATAGAAATCTGTCAACGAAAACGTTGGTGAAATCATAGGTTTAAGTAAGTAAGTACAAGTGAACCACAAGATTTGCATCAATGAAATAATAGTAATACATTCCAAAAGTTTGTTTCACGAGCACCCAATTATCAATGCTTAACATTTCTCCCATTGAACCCCATCACTTAGTGCTAGAACATACACTGTTTCTCGAAAATATATTTCATTCGTAAACGGTAGCGAACCGTTTGAATGAGGGTTTGTCAAACCCATATGGATCCATACAACATAAGTTCTCGCTTACACCCGGCAAGTGTAACTAATGATAATCGAATTGAGGATTTTGTTCTAAACTCGTATGTAGAATGTTTGTTTTCCTGTACTTGTGTTCACTTAGTAAAGAAATGTTTATGTTTTCTCATCCCAAATGTAAGTTCAAAAAGAGTAAAAGTGGGACTATGATCTCACCTTGAGTGCACGAGTAGTAAAGTACTTCAACAAGTAAACGTGTGCAAAGAACAATGCTAGTCTTGACCTAAACAATAGGTTGTATCAATAACGGTAAGCACGATAGGTCAAAGATGTTCAATTAGTCCTATGGCTCGTTAAGACTCGATCATAATAGCATGTGAATCAAATTGTCATGTTTCATGCAAGGTACAAGTATAAAAACATGTTAGAACGATTGCACAATTATTTGGTTAAGTTTGATTAAAAGTCAACTTGGTCGGGTCAAAGTCAACGGAAAAGTCAACGGGGTCGGGTTGGGTATCCGACAATTTTTCTAAGTTATATAATCATATATGAGCATGTTGGCCAAGTTTCATGTTAATCGGAGGTCCGTAGCATAGCAAATATTTTTATGTCAAATGACCAAAGCAAACAGCCAGTTTTAGTACAATGGGACGGCGTCCCAAATGGCTAGACGGCGTCCCACAATGAAGGGTGGGACGGCGTCCTGATATCCTAGATGGCGTCTAGGTTCAAAAGGTGGGACGGCGTCCCCAGTATCTGGACGGCGTCCTGATCGGTTCCCAGGCCCTGTTTGCTGTATTCCTCAAATGGACGAACCAAAACACAAACAATCACATTTTATGATCCGCAAACAATTAGAACATGTATTTTATATCATCGGAAAGCTCTTTCGACGAGGAACGCAACTAAGCACTTTTCATCAAGCAAAAACATCATATACTATAACCGAAATCCCGCCAAGTGATCAATAGAGGTTTATTTTCAAGTTTCAAGTTTATCAATTGCAATTTAAGTTTCGGGAATCCAATTTATACATATGATATGCCGTTTTGAAGGTAATGAAACATGTAATACAACTAAACACTTATCAATAACATTAACAAGCATTCAACGCATCAAAAGTTCGTTTTAAGAGTTGTCAACCCTAACCAAAAGTTCACAAAATCAATAATCGCGTTTATGAAGTTTCTTTAATCAATCTATACATCAAAATGAAGCTAATGATACTAGTAACACTTTTAAAACATGCACATTAACAATCTAATAACATTTGATCATCCAAAATCAAGGATTTAGCAAGAAATTTTCATAATGAACTAGTTACACCAAAAACAACAAATCGAGCATACAAATTACATACACGACATCACAATGAGCCATAGACACTAATTAACATACTTTTAAGTCAAGAACACAAATTTAAAGAAAACTAGTGTTTTAGAAATGTTACCCAAACGAGATGAAGTTGGTACCAAAATGAAGAGGATGAAGAGAGGATCACGAATATGTAATTTATTTTGTTGTAAGCCTCCTAGATCGAATTTAGATGATGATTGAATGAATTTGGAAATTGGGTGTGTTCTTGCTAGAGAGAAAGAGAGAGAGAGAGAGATGGTTGAATGGTGGTGATTGGGGTGGACTAGGTGACCTAGTCAACTAGTTTGCCCCGTGTCAATTTTAGTCCCTCGAGTTTGTAGTCGGGTGCGGAAAATACCTAAACGGAATATTTAAAACGCGTATTAACGGGAGATGTTATAAACATATAACGGAGTTTAAATTAGTATAACGGAAAAGAAAACGGAAAAAGGCGGGATGTTACACAAGGATGATGAGGTATGAGGTCATGGCCATGTGGCCTCGGGCTCGGGTCTCGGGCTCGTTTTGTGTAAAAGCTCGTTCGCGCGTGGTTCGTTTCGAGTGCCATTAACCGTACCGAATCTCCGGAACGTTAACTAGTCGTTGAAACAAAATCACCGTGTTTAATTCATTAAGTAAATAATAAATTAAATTTCTTTCATAAGCTCAATAATTATTAAGAATAATTATTCTATCGTTTTTCTGAGTTCCGTTAACTGAAAAGTTTTCTAGGCGATTAACTTTAATCGTATCGTTTCTAGTTTAATTCGTCAACCGAATTAAGTTCACTAATTAATATAACATATTAATTCAAGTAATCCACTAAGGATCAAGTATGCATTTAATTACTTTAAATACGAAAAAGTTTCACGTAGCCACTGTTAACTATTCTGGAAAAAAAAAATTGGCGTATGAAAATTGTATGATTTAACTAACGATCGTCGAGTATTTAACAGAAGTTTTAACGGAAAAACTCGGGTTGTTACACAGATGGTCAAGACACTCGGTCGAGTGTCTTAGTCCTTCGGCCGAGGGTAATTTCAGTAGGCCGGTGGTCTAGGCTTTGAAAAATTTAAAACTTAGCATTTTTCACATTCAAACTTTCTTTTCTTTTTCAGATTCACTCCCCCTGGGACTGATATCTACAGTATAAGTCAAACACGCTTTGTTCCTTTAAGCTCCAAACAATTTAATCAAATTTAACAAAAAACATAGGATCCTTTCACAGTAAACCTTTTCGAGAACTGAGTTGTTTGGCTTAATACATAAACAGAAATGCACATGCAACTAATCTTATGAATGCAAACAATCTCAGATATGCATGCACATGCAAATACACAAAGCAAATTACTGTACAAGATCCAGTGTGTCATGATTATCAATTATTATAACAGCAACAGTTAACCTTTTAGATCTGCAATAAATCAACTTCTAACATTAGTTTCATTAAACAATAGCATAAGAAGAATATATGATGTTATCAGCATATGAACAGACAAAACCTGCTTATCATGAATCACACTACAAGGAGTATAACACATCTTTTTGTGAGTTGACATATTAAATTGACTAAATCTTCTGATTCGGGGATCAGAACTGAACTATATTGACATGTTTTTCCACAGTTCATTCATTAACTTATTTGATAAAGCATATACAGAACAACTTTCAAATATATCAGTAAACATTTATCAACTTTCACCCCAGACTTCGATGATCACGTTATATTAATTACTTTAACACTTTTCAATGTTAGACTTTGATCACGAAGTCAGTCCTCATTTGAGATCCCACGATGTTTCAGGTAGAACAATTGAGCACTACATGTTGACGCTGTCCGCTTATCACATCAATGTACTTTCAATTTGATTGAACAGAACCATCTCACGATGTTTCTAGCAACCCTGTCAGCCATGAGCTTCCACCTTAAACTTACACCTTTCGTTTCAGATAACCTTGTGAATCTCAAATTTATTGCATACTTTGTTAAAGACGCATACCGGCCGCTATAAACCCCATACTTAAACGGAAATCGTATGATATATGATGTTTGATGGATGGAAGTGATAAATATATTTGAGTGATGGAACGCTAAGATATCCTCCAGAAGATATTCCCTCTATCCAGGTCAATAGGTACAATCCCATACCACAGACAAAAGATGGAAAGTCCACCAAATGTGATGTGAACTGAATGATTTAAGTTCTCTATATCTGATGATCTGATTAATTTCTCCCCCTCAGATGTAGATAACTAAATCTTCCAAATAAATCTCCGATGGTATTATCAATTGTTTCAGACTTAGATAACATAGGAATCTCTGAAGCTGTGTTCAATCCTTGATCCATGATTCTCTTACAGCAATGTGATGCATCATTTTATTTACAACGTTGAATAAATAAACATAACAAATTTTTTTTTTTTTGATGTTACTTTTTCTCCATAAAATAAAAAAAATAAATAAGTAAATACAAATATACATGATGGTGATGCACTACTGTCTTTGACTTTAGTAGTAACCGCACGGAAAACTAATCTTCTGATGTTGAAATCTAGAACCCGATGACGTTGCAATATACAAATCATTCCGTGTCTGTGATACAAGACTGCACTTCTCAACCCTTTTAGAGAAAACACCTCCCTTTGAACACCCGATATGTATGTTGTTGAACTTCGATCCAAGTAATAAAGGTAAATAGAAACAAGTATGCATCCTAGAAAAAGTATGCTCACCTTGGGGACTCACAAAATTATCCTTTTGCTACCGAGTATAAATCGTAGTAGGGGAGACCTCAACCGTCTGTTGAGTTTCAGAATAACCATTTCTCAGTACACATTCTGTGATAAGTAGGTGACTACCCTCAACCGCTGTAAATCTTTCCATGATTTCCTCATCATGATATTTACGCTTTGTTAATGTGATCATCTCTAACTAGAGTTAGGCCAATAAAGTCCACTAACACATTATCAATCATCCTGTATTACTTGTTTTTCACAACTTACAAGTCAGTTCAGTATTGCAATCACTTCCTCACAACATAGAATAAGCAACTCATTTTCAGGTTTTTCAATTTTTTTGGATTTTCCATTTTTCAATTTTTATTTGCTTTTTTTGTTTTTTTGATGTTTATGGCTTTTTGATTTTCTCTGTCCAAAAGCATAAAACTATCTAAAAACATAAGCAAACATGCAGAAACATCATCAAAAACTAATCTATCATGCAAATGAAAAGTAAACATGCAGATGATCTACAAACTACCATGCAAAGCTACACATATTATACAAGCAGTTGCAAAAACCTTCACAACTCAGTCTCCTGGTTAGGATCCTCTGTGTCATGAACCTCAGTTTCAGGAACCACATCAGTAAGCAATTTAATACCTATTTCCTTTAACAGAAAATCAAAGCGTGATTTATCAAAAGCTTTTGTGAAGAGATCATCCCTTTGGGCTGTAGTGTCTATCTGCACTACATCTATCAGCTTTTTCTCATAGCAATCTCTAATGAAATGGTACTTAATCCCTATATGTTTCGTTTTAGAATGATTTAAGGGATTTTTAGTGACAGATATGGCAGCAGTATTATCAACATAAATAGGAGTGTTAGAAATTTGCAAACCATAGTCACATAGTTGCTGTTGTATCTAGATGACCTGTGATGTATAGATGGCCGCGGCAATGTATTCTGCTTTACAAGTGGACTGAGCCACCGTTGTCTGCTTCTTACACTGCCAGGTAACAAGCTTGCTTCCCAGAAACTGACAACCCCTTATGTTGACTTAAAATCTTTCTTACAACCTCCATAGTCCGAATCACTATACGCTGTGAGATCAAAACCATCCTCACACGGATACCATAACCCTAAGCTCGGTGTATCTTTCAAATACCTCAGAATCTTCTTAACCACTAACATATGATGAACAATAGGATTTGCCTGATAACGAGCACACAGACAAACCGCAAACATGATATCTGGTCGAGAAGCTGTAAGATACATTAGAGAACCTATGATTGCCCTGTATAATGTTTGGTCCACTGAAGCACCCTCACAATCAGGAGATATCCCATGATTTACAGAAAACGGAGTCTTAGCAGGTCTTTCTGCTTCTATTTGAAACCTCTTCAGAATATCAGCTACATACTTGGTTTGATGTAAGAAGATTCCTTTATCCGTCTGAGCTACCTGTAGACCTAAGAAAAACTTTATCGTTCCCATTGAACTCATCTTGAACTTCTGCTGCATGACTTTCTCAAACTCATCAACCATTCCCTGATCTGTTGACCCGAAGATAATATCATCCACATAAACCTGCACTAACATAAGATGTTGTCCCTTTTTCTTGATGAAAAGTGTCTGATCAATGACACCTCTCCTGAAACCGTTTTCAATCATGTAGTTGGACAATGTTGCATACCATGCTCTAGGAGCTTGGTGAAGACCATAAAGTGCCTTTTCAAGTCCATAAACCTTTTCTGGGAAATGCGGGTCTTCGAAACCAGGTGGTTGTTCAACAAACACTCTTTCATTGATCTCGCCGTACAAAAATGCACTTTTGACATCCATCTGAAAAACTTTAAAACCCATGAAGGATGCAAAGGCCAAGAAAATCCTAATCGCTTCCGGTCGTGCAACCGGAGCAATAACCTCATCATAGTCAATTTCAGGGATCTGTTGATATCCCTTCACCACCAGTCTAGCTTTGTTTCTAATAACAATACCCTGTTCATCCTTCTTATTTTTCAAAACCCATCGAAGACCATAGGGCACACAACCATGCGGTGGATTGACTAGCTTCCAAACCTTTAAATGTTTGAATTGTAACAGCTCCTCTTGCATTGCACTAACCCACTCGTCAAACTTCAATGCTTCATAAGCATCTTTAGGTTCGATTTGACACACATAACATGAGTGAGCATGCACAAATATTCTTCCTGACTTATTCAACGTTGAATAAAAAGCTGTTACCACATTCGCACTCTCTGTCTGAACATCTTCTGCTACTGTTGAACTTACACTTGTCACCGAAACTTCTGATGTAGCCGGAACTTCAGACGTAGAAGCTTCATTAGACTTCGCTTGAGGAATACTAATGTGAGGAATGCTTCTTGAATCCACATAATAATCATCAAGATGTTTAGGTGGCAGAATAACACGATTGGATCTACGCACACCTCCTGCTTCAGTTGGCGGTTCAGTCACTATTAAAGTAGGTGGTTGATTATATGGAGGATTAAGATGTTCCTCAGTCAGTTGCATTCGACTAACTTCCTCGTCATCTTCCAGCTCACTATATTCATCTGTATATACTACCCCGTCCTCATTTGAATTAAAATCACCTCTAACACTCTGCGGACTTGGTTGCAAGCTAGAAATCGGATTCTGAACCTGCACTGGAGTAGTGATAACATTCTCAGAAGAGTTTTGAGAATCAAACAATATCTGAGTCAGAACTTCTTCATCTGTAGCATCTGGAGGAAGATTGAAGGAATCAAATAACTTATCATATTCAAACTGCCATGCAAATCCTTTACTAACACGAGGCGGAGCATTGCATTGAATATCAACCTTATAATGTTCTTCCACACATTTGGACTCAGTATTATACACCCGTTTGTTCGGATTCCCATATCCCAAGAAGATACCAGAGATCACCTTTGAATTAAATTTTTCTCCAGCGTCTCGTACCAGAATAGTACAAAGTGCACCAAAGGGTTCAAAATGTTTAATGTTCGGCTTTCTCTTGTGTAACAGTTCATAACATGTTTTACCATGTCTCTTCACCACCAGAACTCTGTTCATCACGTAGCATGCAGTACTCACGGCTTCACCCCAGAAAACAATTGGAAGACATGAATCAGCAAGCATTGTTCTTGCAGTTTCAATTAGAGTCCTATTCTTTCTTTCAGCAACACCATTTGATTGAGGTGTATAAGCAGGACTGGACTGTTGTTGTATCCCCTTCTCATTACAGAACAGCAGCATCTGATTGTTCTTAAATTTCGTACCATTATCAGTACGAATCTTTCCAACCTTCAACTTATACGAACTTTCGAGCTTCAGAATCAAAACTTTAATATGATCGAAAGTATCTGACTTGTGTTTCAACATCACAACCCACGAGAAACGGGAATATTCATCTGTAACCACCAAGCAGTAAGACTCTCCGGTGAGAGTTTTACAGTTAACTGGACCAAAGAGGTCCATGTGCAGCAATTCCAAAGGAATATTAACTGAATGATGCTTCTTGGCAGTATGTGACTTCTTAGTCTGTTTCCCTTGCTTACACGGAAGACAACCTTCAGGAATATGAAAACTCTTAACATTCACACCTTCAACTAATTCATTGTGGACAAGATTATTCATCTTCCTTATACTCAGATGACCCATACGCTTATGCCAGATAATCGACTCCTGTTCAGTAGCCTTAGAAACAAATGCCTGATGGCCTGTAGCTGCTTTAACATGAGCCTTACGCATAACAAGGATATAGAGATTCTTACACCTTGGAGTCGTCATCAGAATCATGTCTTCCGGAATAACAAACTCTTTTCTCAAAATATAACAAAACTTATCATCAAATGCAATGGTATACTTTTTGTCAGCAAATTGTGAAACTGAAAGCAGATTGTTCGACATCTGCTCTACATAATTAACTTTATCAAAGCTGACGTTCTCATTAGCAATAACACCCTGAGCAGTAATAAATCCTCCTTCACTACCTGCAAAAGAAACTGGTCCTCCATCCACTGTTTTCACATTAGACAGCAAAGACAAGTTCCCTGTCATGTGCCTGGATGCCCCACTATCAACAATCCAAGTACTGCAGCGTGGATTGTAGGCGACATGCACATTAAAGTAAGAGGATTAGTTAGAAAGGGCCACCCATGCCCTAATGGCAGTGGGTTTCCCATCAACACCAACAACTGGCAACTCCACCCATTGTCCTTTAGATCCAGAAGGACCTTCATGATTTTGAACACCCTTAACTTCTGATTTAGGTTACCAAACTGTGTTATTCGGTAATGGTTTTCTATAGTAATCATTAGTTTGAAAAACCTTTTTATCATTTGTTTTCACAGAAGAAGAATTAAACACTGTTGAAGGTGATCTCCTATTAAAGAAATGATTTGGATTAAGATCAACCTTCCTTCTGGGTGTCTGTCGAATGGGTCTACAATTCATAGCCCTGTGTCCCAACCTCCCACAATTGAAGTAGTTAACATTATCAACATCATGAGAGTTAAACAATTTGCGTCTAATTGGTGAAAATTGTCTCCTAGGTGGTTCAGTACGTTGTCTAGTCGTAGGGGGTAACGAGACTTGTTGCTTAACAGTCTGTCGACAACCAGGCGAAACATACTTGGACACATTACCAGAATTGGAACTCGCACCTGTTGGTGGTTGTTCTACCTTAGGACCTGATTCGTCTATCCTTCCTTTACTGACAGTGCTCTTAGACTGAGCCTTTTGACTTTCAGTCATCTTACTAGCATTAGCAGGATTTTTCAGAATGGTAACCAGTTTAGTGACAAGCTTAAAAGGTTTACTGTCTTTCTCAGTGTTAATATCAGTATCTGACTCTGTTTCATAGACAACATCTAATGGTTTCTCTAACTCAACTACCTTACCAGAACTCTCAACAGGTGTTTCTTTAGGCTTACCATATTCTTGTTCTACAACTGGACCCTTACTTTTCTCAACCGGTTTGTTAATATACTCACCTAAAAGTGGTAGGGCAACCTGGTTATAACCTAAACCCTGCTGTTTGGGAGGATTCAAAGTCTGTTTCACATAAGACATCCTCTGCCAATTGTAAATCCTAGCTTTCTCAGACTCGTATTTCAACTTAATTGAATCCCTTTCTGCCTTAAGAGTCTCTATTTGTCCCAAATACATAGTAATCACTTTTCCATCATCTATAACAGTGATTTTAAGTGACCTACCTAATTTTCTACAGACTTAATCACATCAACATAGTCTTTCTGTTTATTAAGGTAGAAAAGTGCATCATCATAGTTCTTTTTATTAGTCTGATTCTCCAAACTTAGATTCTTAAAGTCAATTCTAAGCTTAGGACAAGTCTCACATGTAACAGATATCTCATTAAGCTTAGTGATAACACATTCAAGCCTATCAATTTCCTGTTCATAACCAATGCATTTAGAACAATGAGAAACTGAGTCAATACATACCTTATCATTATCGGACGTGTTGGCCATGAATGCATAGTCATTTCTTCCAACCTGAGAATCTGCATCTGATTCTGATTCTGACTCTGAGCTCGTACTATCTGAGTAATCAGCCTCATAACCACCTTTACCTTCACCTTGATCTGAACAAGCTGGACTCTGAACCGTAACAATCTTCTCATCACCACTTTTAAGATCACAGTTGAGCAAATGTTCCAGCTCTTTTCTGAACCAAGTACCAACATGACAACTCATCCCTTCTTCTTCATCAGACGATTCAGTAGTAAACTCAAGATCTGACAAGTTCTTAGCTTTGCGAAAGTTATCATACAACCTATCTTTAATCCTTTTCCTGAAGCAAAATTTCATAAGCTCTTCTGCTCTCTTCAACCTAGCATCACATTTGCACACATAGCATGTGTAATTCGGATTATCCTTACCCGTACAACCTGCATTTTTACGAACAATTCTTTCATCTTCAATTTCTGCTTCGCTTTTACCTACAAACACAACGTTAGCTTTTTGTGTATCTACCGAGATGGACCAGTCACATACTTCATCCGCATACGTTGTAGTCAAAGCCTTGGATTGAACAGAACCCGATGATTCTTTCTCTACAATTACATGTTGTGGTGTAACTGGGATGGTTGTCTGGTGAAAAGGATCATGAAAACCAGGCTTGGGTGGTCTAGTGCAAGTTTTCTTAAAGTGACCATATTCATCACAATTGTAGCACCTAACCTTTGACATATCAAAACCAAACTTCGAATCTCGATTTAAACTCAATGATCTTTGTCCTGTTCTCTTCAAGTACTTTCTAGCACGTCTCACAATGCTACCCATACAGTAGAGTATATCCATTCTCTCAAGCTCGTCCTCATCAATCTGATCACAGTCTTCATTTTCAAGATGACTATTAAGCACTTGTCCACCAATCATATCATTGTATGAGTTAACAACAATAGCTGCCAATGCCATATCTTCCTGAATAGATTCGCGAGATCTCTTCTTGATATTCTCAGTTTGAAACACAGGAGTCTGAGTATGTTGAATCGGAGAATCTTCAATCATCTTAATTGTAGAATTTTGAGCTTGTAATTTAGCATTAAAGTAGCCGGACTGAGACGATGGTGCAGACATTTGTGAAGCATTGGCTGATATGTATGCTGTCTGTAGTGGAGCATGAGTACCAGAAGATGAAGCTAAAGTTGATGCAGCAGCATCTACAGAACCAAGCCTCTTTCTCTTTGCTTCATCCTGAATGTCCTTCTCCATCAACTTCGAAGTAAAAGCTGTTAGTGTCAACGGACGACCTGAAGAACTGTACCTGTTCTGAATCTTTTCTATCTCATGATCCCACTTTTCTGGAAGTCCATCTTTCAACACCCTTACTGCCTTTTCATCAGGCACCTCAATCCCATAATCTGCCATCTCTGCAACCAATAATCGATATCTTTCCAAAGTCTTTCCTAGAGATTCTGATGGAAGAGCTGCAAACACCCTCCATTCATCCTTCAAAACCTTACCCTTAGTCGCACGATAAGTAGCTGTTCCTTCTGTTGCTGATTGAAGAGCCAACCAGATAGTATACGATGTCTTGTTTCGGTTTTTAAATTGCTGAAAAATCTCCTTTGACAACGCTTGGGTTAGTTGAGCATAACATCTACACTCAAGATTGTACTCTTCACGCTCTGTGGGACTAAACTGTGAAGTTTCTTTGGGTTCACCATCTGCTCCGCATGGCCATACATACGGATTCTCAATACATTCCCAAAGTCTAGAGTCGACACCGTTTAAGTAAATAACAAACCTAACTTTTCAGTCCAAAAAGTTCTTAAGGTTGTCAGGTCTAGGTACTTTATTGGAAGAACCAGATTCACTTTCATTCAGTAATAGCTTTTATAGTCCAGGTGCAATAACTAATGCACTGTATTCATTTGTGTCAGACATTTTAACTGATTAAGATTGATTAAGATTAATTAAATATAATTGTAAGATTCTGTCTCAAAAGAGGATCGGCCGAAGGGCAAGACAATCGGTCGGAGGTCTGTGACAATCGGTCGGAGGTCTGTGACAATCGTTTGGAGGTCTATGACTAACGGTCGATGGTGTAGACTTTGTAACTGAATCTTAGAATTATGACCGTCGGTCGATGGAAGATACTATCGGCTGATGGTAGGTGACGATCGGTCCTCCGGTTCAATAAGAGACGATCGGTCGATTGTGTATGACGAACGGTCGAGGGTCGGGACGAACGGTCGATGGTCAGAGACGATCGGTCGAGGGTAGTTCTTACGAATTCTGGGCAGAAAAAGCTAGGGTTTTCGATAAAAACTTCAATTTTGATCGATTTTGACGTTCTAGACTTAAATAAAACCGGTAGAAACTTCAGAAAAACACCCAGTAACAATAATAAACACAAAAACACAAGAATTAAACGTAAAAATCTCAACTTTTACTCAAAAACCCGTTTAGACCAAAAACCCTAAAACAAAAACACTTGATTCGACTCAAAAACGTTTTGATCAGGAAGCCACAGCTCTGATACCACTTTGTAGACGTTATATGGATCTTAGATCAAACGTAAAACCTAGGTTAAAGGCGGAAAACAATAACTAGGGTGAATCGAATACGAGTTTCACTTTTGGGATCAATCTAACCAACAATATGTTGATATAATCAACGCCTAGAGGTTTGTATTCGGTTGGGGTTTGGTCTGGGACTGTAATCACAGAGAATTACGACGGCTAAAGGGTATTGGGTGTGTAACCTAACAATGATACCCAAAACCCGTATTTATATATAATCACAGTGACCATCGGCCGGTGGTCTCTGACCTACGGCCGATGGTGATAGTCCCTCGACCGATGGTCTTTACCATCGGTCGATGGTCTGAGCAGCCAACCAAACTGCTCGAACCATTTCACGTCATTATATTAAACAATCCAAACACAATGTATTAATGACGTAGTCCTTACACGACTGAAATAGAAAATACAATACGAATAGAACTTATTACAAATAGAACTTGGGATTATGCACCAACAGTACAGAAGCATTTTGGTTCCATTTCATTGTTGCATGACGAAATTTATCCATAATCAATGCACGCTCTGTTTCAGCAAGATCACTGTACTGAGAAACAGATTTATAAATCACTGATATATTGTAAATTATTGATCATGCAACAACTATTAAATTTATTTAAGATCCTGAGCAACATCCATGACACACAAGCCAACTATGTGAAATGCCATCCGATCAACTTGCTTTACCTTTCAACTACTATACTATCTTTAATTCAACTGCACACGTTAAATTATATGTTTATCAGGTGTTCCATGTGAGACTAATTATAAGTCGCTGGCTTTACAATTTCCAAAATCCGATCTTTAAAAGATAAAGTGATAAAACAGACTTTTGGGTGATCATGAGCCCATACAAGAGTGATGCATCCTCACAATTTGATAAAATGACAGTCTAGGTATTAGAATACTTCATGATTTTAGGTTAGTATTTAAACTTCTTAAAATACTTCATGCTTTAAGTACTTCCAATTCCCGGTTACCATTAGGCATTATAGCTAAAAATCTATTTAATCTGAAAAGCAGTCTCCTTACAACTTATCTCCTTTCTTACTAAAATAGTGCAGTCTGACATAGCTGCTTAAAAATGTAAGCAAATTCAATTAGGTGCTACCAGAGGTTCACCATGTTCTAATCACACTCTTATTAAGATAATGCTACGGATACTATGATTACAGGATAAATATAGAGCAAGTACAAAGTAAAATACCAGGGGTGTAACAGAAATGTAGGAAATGTTGGAGATAGCAAAGAACATGTCTCCTACCATGTTTCCCAATAAATTACGAACTATAACAATTTCAGTTATCGTTATTGTATTTATTCAACATGATGTGTAAACTCAGCAATAATTAAAATAACTTGTCACCTCGTGAATGATTAATTGATTATGTTCGATTTATATTATATCAATAACTAAAAGTTCAATATACTCACTTATACAATATACAATAGCCACACACCCACACGGTACCAGTGATTATATGTCCGTACATAAACTCGCAGTAATTGAGAATTTAGTACAGAATTTCGAGTAGAAATCAGGAGTATAAGTAAAATTGAGATAATTAAATACGGAGTAAAGGGAAAGATATGAACGATTTTAAACTGGATTCTGTCAACAGCGAGATAAAAATGGCGTTGTGGACAGAAAAAAACACACACACACACACATACACTCAACACGATTACTTGTATCAATAACCTGAAGTTAATTTTGAAATTGATACTAAATGAAAAATAAATTACAATTAAAAAGATCATCTCCCATTAGCAAACAATTTTCTTCTCCTAAATTGGCCGATTTAGCTGGGTTACAGTTTTGAAGAGATTGAGTATTTGTCAATTATAGTCCTTTATCTTTTAATCATGTTTAAATTAAATCCAAAGTTTATTACTAACCTCATTAACTTGTGAATGTTGTAAAATACGAATAAACCCCCGAACACACCAATGAAAATGATAAAAATAAAAAACCACATCATTATTATTACCTTACGCATCAATCAACCAATAAAATAAAAATATAATAAAAAATAAACCATCTTTTCATGTTCACCCCATTCGATATGGGATCATAATAGATACGTCGACTGCATCCATGTTCGCAGTAGAGTAAAACCCTAATAAACCTTGTTTTTTATTGATTACGAGTATTATTTTACCCTCCGATTAACAAATGATTGTCTTCTCCTAAATTGGCCGATTTAGCTTCCTTACAGTTTCATGAGATTGAGTATTTCTCAATTTTAGTCCTTTATATCTTAATGATGTTTAAATTAAAACCAAAGTTTATTACTAACCTCATTAACTTGTGAATGTAGAGTAATATACGAATAAATCCCCGTACACACCAATGAAAATGATAAAAATAAAAAACCACATCATTATTATTACCTTACGCATCAATCAACCAATGAAACAATAAAATAAAAATAAAAAAGAAACCCCGTACTTGTAAAATAAAAAATAAAAAATAAAAAAATAAAAAATAAACCGAGACACCTTAGTTGACATATTAATGACATGCGGCACAAATTTGCGACACCAAGCAACAGAAAAAATTCACTGAATTCTACACTCGATACTATCTCAACATTCCCGTATAAAGTACCCCCAACCTGTTTTATTAAATTACTTTACCATATTTCTAGACCAGACAACTTTGTTACTATCATGTAACATGACCAGACTTTTGTTACTACATTTTTCATCTTTATGTTGCTCTGGTTCATGTTTCAAATGTTGGTAATCACTTTCTGGAAAATTAGTCTTAGCCTTATCACCACGAAAATGAATTGCGGCTCGATCATAAGCTCTAGCAGCCGCTTCAGCAGTCCCAAACGTACCGAGCCACACCCTAACTTTCTTCCACGGGTCCCTAATTTCAGCAGCCCATGTGCCCCATTGTCTCTGCCTTACTCCCCTGAACTGCCTTTTTCTTTTTCTCTTCATTTCACACGTGGCAGCTGGTGCATTTTGCCAAAAATTATCACAACCTAAGCAACCCTCAATTTTACAAGTTTCACATATTTCCATTGGGTTTACACATAATAATGACGTCAATGGACTATCCTTATGTGATCCACTTGTACTAGGTGATGACGTGGTTCCGGTTATTACGTTCAAAAGAGTTGAGACAATGATCGAATGTTCTTCATCTTTGGATAATGAATTGTGAATTTTTTGCATTTTTTTAATGTGTTGAAATGGGAATGAAATGGAAACAGTTGGAGTGGGTAAGGCAATTAAGGGGGTTATATAGCGGGAAGGTTTTGTAAAGTTGGTTAGTTTGTTTGTACACCGTGGCTAGATGATGGGTGATGACGTGCCACGTGTTAAGAAGATTATGAGTGATTTGGGTTGCTTACGTCAGCGATTGGTGAACAGGTGGCGTTTCAGGGAGTGCAACGTGGCAGATGAAGAGCTCACTCATGGAGAGTGAGTTTGTGGTACAATTTGATTTGTTACAATTGTTTCTTCCTACATGACGCTTATTCCATTATTCCGTATTACTTTATTGGGTTAAGCTGTTACGGAGTATTTAAATTTATTTTCTTAGTATTTAAATTAAATGTAAACGTAAATACTTCAATAAACTTAAAAGCTTTCAAAGTAGTCAAATTAAGGGTATATACGTATTTATTTTTATATTATATTATAATTATATAAATAATAATAAATAAATAATAATAAAAATTGATCGCTTTAGATGATCACAGAGAAAGTGTGACAAAAACACAGTTTTAGAATTTTTTAATAACTTTATTGCTAGCTAGTTGAAGAACCCCGCTTCACGTCGGGGCTCCGTTTCGAATATAACTTATTGCTTCGTAAAATTATTTCTTGTTTAATGATTATGTCGGTGAAACATAACTCAAGTTCAACGAAGAGATAAAATTATCGTTTGACCCCATGAAGTTTACCTTTGCACCCATATGAAATTCCAATTTTTCCCCAAAGTAATTTTCGTTTTGCCTGCTGAATTTTTCGATGGTTGTATGTTAGGACCCTAAAGTTAGGCTAATGTTATTGTGAAACAAGCTTATTAGAAGGTTCTATAGAGGAGGACTATATATAGAACGTAAGTAGTCCTAATTAGATATGCATTGCATTGTAACTGAGTTTAAGAAGCTATTGAATCATTTGTTACCGAAACTCTCTAATACCGAAACTGTTTACTGTTTACCCGAATCTTATTCTATCACTTGTTTCTTCGATTCTCATCATGATCTGACCTATCATTTGGTATCAGATCTTCCAGAAAGTGATTCTAAATCACTATATCGATCCAGAGTTCGAAGATTTCAAGCTCTAAACACATTCAATTAGATTGAATCAGATTCGGCAAGGTCGAATTTGATAATCTGACGTTCAGATTTGTGTGAAAAGCTCAGTGAAGGTTTATTAGACGTATTAGAAAGTATTTCGATCAACAGAACAGCTTTACAACAACAATTATGAAGAATCAAGCTATTTTGTATAGTTCGTGGCTAAAACTCTAACATTCGGTTAATTCATGCTTGTTTCTGTATTCAATTGAAGATCAGTGGATTCAGTTGTGTTCACGAGGTGATTAGGCATCTATATGACTGTTTGATTTCGTTATTTGATCACAATTTGGTGATTTGATCTACATTCGGTATAATAACTGCCTCGTCGAATCTGCTTCAACTTACATATTCAGTTAAGATGTTGTTGATTGTGGTGTATATGTGATTCAGTCACATTCAGTTAGGTGATACGAAGCTAACTCAAGTGATTTCAGCAGAGTTTCGATCAACTCTCTCAATTTCAGACTTAGATTCGGGATATCAACTGCTACAGTTGACATTCGGTTACACATTCGGTTATTTTTTTTTCACTTGTTACTAACTTGTTTCTTTTTGCAGAAAGGTTACCGAATCCAATTCAAGTGTTAAGCGTACGAATCATATTGTGTGTGATTCTTTACAGAATATGATATTACCGAAACTGAACCCGAATCTGCTACAGTTACCGAAACCGAATTTGACATCAAACCTGAATCTGACAACAAACTTGTTTATTCTTAGATTTTGTATCTGAATCTTGGATTTTTGAGAATCACCGAATCTATTACCGAATCATTGTCTACTCAAGATACTTTGATCATTGGATCCGATTCCAGACCTCCTGTATTTTTTGATGGCAAGTATTACCAGTGGCTTCATCGTATTACTCGACACATAGACTACAAGGGTGAGAAGGCAAAGTATGTAGTGACCCGAACTTTTCCATGTTTATATATATTAATTGAGATTGATATTTACATGACTGAATGTTTCCAACGTGTTAAGCAATCAAACTTGTTAAGACTTGATTAATTGAAATAGGTTTCATATAGACAATTGACCACCCAAGTTGACCGGTGATTCACGAACGTTAAAACTTGTAAAAACTATACGATGACATATATATGGTTATATATATAGTTAACATGATTTTATTATAAGTAAGTATCTCATTAGGTATTTTAACAATGAGTTATATACATAAAAATGAGACTATTAATTTAAGAAACTCGAAAACGATATATATAACGATTATCGTTATAACAACGTCTTACTAGGTACATATGAATCATATTAAGATATTGATACACTTGGTTAATTATGTTAAATGATAAGTAAATATATCATTAAGTGTATTAACAATGAACTACAAATGTAAAAATAAGACTACTAACTTAATGATTTCGAAACGAGACATATATGTAACGATTATCGTTGTAACGACATTTAACTGTATATATATCTTACTAAGATATATTATATATCATAATATCATGATAATGTAACAATTTAACATCTCATTTGATATAATAAACAATGGGTTAATAACATTTAACAAGATCGTTAACCTAAAGGTTTCAAAACAACATTTACATGTAACGACTAACGATGACTTAACGACTCAGTTAAAATGTATATACATGTAGTGTTTTAATATGTATTCATACACTTTTGAAAGATTTCAAGACACTTATCAAAATACTTCTACTTAACAAAAATGCTTACAATTACATCCTCGTTCAGTTTCATCAACAATTCTACTCGTATGCACCAGTATTCGTACTCGTACAATACACAGCTTTTAGATGTATATACTATTGGTATATACACTCCAATTGTAGTGACCCGGAAATTTCCGATCAAATTTAAACTTTAATCTTTATATGTATCCGACACGATAAGAAAAATCTGTAATGTTGAGTCTCGAAAAGTTTGAAAACTATATTCATGTAATCAATTACCCTTTGACCATGTCTGACGATTCACGAACAAAAATGTGTAAATAGAAATGTATGTGTATGTACATATGTGTAATTTTTTTTTAAGCTAAGAAATATTGATAAAACATTTAAGAGCTTGGTGATACAAAAATAGATTATGAGATTATTATGTGACTTGAAAGCATTGAACGAATTAGTTGATATGAATATAAGCTACGAGATCTATTTTATGAACATAGAAATGCTATCACAGTAGTTAGTGAATAATACTTTACTTGAACGTATTTGTTCGATGTAAGTTTATCAATGAGATTAAAAGATAATATCAAGTGATTGATTTATCAGGTACATTGAATTATAATTACGAGTCTTTGTTATGAGGTCCACTTGAATTAGAAAACTCTTACTTTTAACGGTATTCGGAATATTTAGTAAAGTGATTCCATGTAAGAACAAAAGTGTTATTATTGAGGATTAGACAGAGGTTAGCGGAGAGTCTCGTTTAATTATCAAAAGCGTACCTTGCAATGATTGACTTGTGTCACTTGGTAGGTTAATTATTTAGTTTTCTTAATATTGAAGACGTTTTACGATATAGATGAAACCTTTTAAAGAATGATTTTGAATATAACTAATTCTTGAAAACTAAATTATATTTATTCAATTTAGTACAAACACATTTTTTTCGATATAATAGAATTTGATTATAAAATATTTTTATGGATTTTCAATGATATAAAAATAAAAATAAATATAAAATAAAGATTTCTAATGAGCACCAAAAGACTACAACATTTCATCACAAGATTGAAAGTTAAAATGTTGGAAATCACTAAACCTGCGCACTTGCACGAGAAAAATCATAACTAAATCATACTGACTCGAAAAAGGGTGATTCCGGTGTCTAAACGACCGTAACTAAAAAATCTACAACTTTCATGAAGACACCATACACGAATCGTGTACCTATCTACACGAAACGTGTAATCTTGTGCCGACATATTTTGGTGGCGGCTCACTATGCAACATGTTTTTAATTTTTATTAGTATTATATTATATTATTATATTATTTATAAATCTATATATATAGGATCGATCATAATTGTTTTCTAACTATCTATCTCTCACACTCTCTCTATAATTATATTTATTATTATTATTGTTAGTGTTATTATTATTATTATTATTAGTATTATTATACATAAAATACTACGACGAGGTCATGGGCGAGTTATTTCAAAACGGGTTTTATGAGCGGGATAGAGCTAAGAAAATTATGAGTTATGGTTATGGAGGTGATGGGTATTGTTCATGGGTATGCTTGTGAGGTTAAACTAGTGTTTGTCACCTCCATTGCGTCTACGTACCTTTCCTACAATATTGAACCTCAATATTGATACGTGAGTACTCATAATTTAATTTTTACATACTAATAGTGTATCCCTGACTAGTGCTCGAGAAAATAGGATTATGCATGCTTGTAAATTTGATAGTGCCCTTAGATAGGTTATGCCGAATCTTAAAGGTTGTTATATTATAGTTGAAGGAAGATATAAGATTTGCATGTCCTTAAAAAGCTAGAAAAAAATTAAGAACTTTTCCTTTAGATGCCAAATAGATTTGATGGACGGATTAAAAGTTATAGTCAATTAAAATTTCGTAAAAATGATTATTATCGTCGTTAATATCGTTGTCTTAATTTTTTTATCAAATTGTTATTATTCCAAAATAACACGACTGTTATTTATTATTATTATCAATACTATATTATTAACTAGAAATGTAATACAAATTATATAACTACCTTAATAGAATCTATCGCAGTATTTTTATGATATTAAATGAACTTTATAAGTTTTATTACTTAAGATATATAAAAGTATATTTTAATATAAAATTTTATTTATAAACGAATTATATTATTTACTTTATTAAATCTTTCAAAAAAAAAAAAAAATATATTTTAAAAATATAAAACGACGATATTTAAATTATATAATAAAACATTTATAAAGTTTTGAAATCATTTGGAGTTAAACTAATTTTTGTCGACCTTTGCATACTAGACTCGAGCATTAGGATTGTGGTACACTATGACTTAACTTAATGTATTAGACAAATATTGACAAATACATAATTATATATAAATAATTTAGGTTCGTGAATCCAAGGCCAACCTTACACTTGTTCAATGATGTTATATGTATTTTTACTACAAAATACAGTATGGTGAGTTTCATTTGCCTTTTTACCCTTTATATTTTTGGGCTGAGAATACATGCGCAACTTTTATAACTGTTTTACGAAATAGACACAAGTAATCAAAATTACATTATATGGTTGAATGATCGAAATCGAATATGCCCCTTTTTATATAGTCTGGTAATCTAAGAATTAGGGAACAGACACCCTAATTGACGCGAACTCTAAAGATAGATCTATCGGGCCCAACAAGCCCCATCCAAAGTACCGGATGCTTTAGTACTTCGAAATTTATATCATGTCCGAAGGAGGATCCCGGAATGATAGGGGATATTCTTATATGCATATTGTTAATGTCGGTTACCAGGTGTTCACCATATGAATGATTATTTTTGTCTCTATGCATGGGACGTATATTTATGAGAACTGGAAATGAAATTCTTGTGGTCTATTAAAATAATGGAAATAAATGATTATGATAAACTAATGAACTCACCAACCTTTTGGTTGACACTTTAAAGCATGTTTATTCTCAGGTGTTAAAGAAATCTTCCGCTGTGCATTTGCTCATTTTAAAGATATTACTTGGAGTCTTTCATAGCATATTTCGAAGAACGTTGCATTCGAGTCATTGAGTTCATCAAAGATTATTATTAAATCAATTTATAGTTGGATAGTGGATATTATGAAATGGTATGCATGCCTGTCAATTTTCGATGTAAAGAAATTTTGTCTTTTAAAAACGAATGCAATGTTTGTAAAATGTATCATATAGAGGTCAAATACCTCGCAATGTAATCAACTATTGTGAATCGTTTATAATGTATATGAACGGGTCATTTCAGTTGGTATCAGAGCGGTGGTCTTAGCGAACCAGGTCTGCATTAGTGTGTCTAACTGATAAGTCGTTAGGATGCATTAGTGAGTCTGGACTTCGACCGTGTCTGCATGTCAAAAGTTTTGCTTATCATTTTATGTCGAAAATCATCTACTTATCATCTGTAAGAAACTACCTGCTTATCATTCTTAAGTCTAGACGCGTTTTCTTGCATTTATTGCATAATAGTGTATAGACGAAATCTTATCCTAGCATATCTGTTACTGTGAACTTTGACTGACATTTTTCAAAGATTCTTCCGTAATTCATGGGATTTTGGTATCATATATACATATGCAAATTATGTAATTGAAGAATACCAAATCTAAATCCTACAATCTATTTCATAACAAAATTCTTTCCCTAATCATACGAGATGGATCCCTCAACCAGTTCGAACTCCTCAGATTTCGACAGCTATGTCGATATGGATTTCCATTCGAGCTCCGAAAACAGTGTGACCGGAATTGATCAACCAATCAGTCACCATCTATTCTGGATGAAATGGGGATGGGTTCCTAGCCTCCTCAATTATTGGAGACAAGAAGAAGGTGATCCTTTCCATCCACCCCATTGCCCTCTTGGCGATGAACCTGAAGCACTTACCGGCGAACCTGTTCGAGAAACTATTTTCTCTCTCATTTCCAGAGTATCTCGTCACGATTATATACTACACCAAATTCTAGATTATATCTATCCGCTCGTCCGAACTGCTGACCATCCCGGTGTGATAGAAGAAGTCAACGAGCTTCGTGCTCGGGTGGTGGCTTTGGAGAATACGGTGCGAAGATTACAAACACCATCAGCAGCACCAGCCGCATAACCAGTACCGCCAGTAACATCCACATCGCAAGCCTCAGTACTAAAAGCACCAGCAGCATCACCGGCATCAACAGCAACCACCATTACTAACATCAACAGAATCATTACCACCGCCAACAATCACATCTGCACCACACACCTCATTATTCCAACCTGTATATCGGATATCAACGTTACACGCACCAAAGATACCAAGGAGTACCAACAACAACAAACGATGAAGTATTGATTCATAACTTCATCGGAGAAACATCCTGCGGTGATTATGTAATCTCTAAAATCTTAAGAGATTATTTATCTCAACCTTAACCATAAACCAGTTGAGTGAACAGAGATGATAGAGGAAAGAATCGAAACCCTGACAAGAATGGTGCGCGGTTTACAAGCTAGACTTGTTTTACCAATAGCATCAGCAGTACCCTCAGCTTCACCAACCCAGTCAGTGATGTCAATATCGTTAGAATCGACAGCATCTCTAACATCACAAGCTCCGCCAGTTCAAGAAATCACTGTGGAAATCATTACGAATCAACAACGAGTATATTGTATCAACGAGCTATGAAGTATTAACTCATTCTTTCCGGAGGATTTATATATATTCAATGTATATGAAATCTGAAACCATAATACATCTTTCTGTACTAAGCTATTATGTATGGAACTTAACTATCCGGTTAATTCATATTACTAATATGCTATGATGCACATCCTTCGTTAACAACTTAACCATCGTTAATTACAATCTCCGTTTCAAATCAATGAATTCAACTTAATAATAAACCAAGTGTATCATTCAATAACATGTTTGATTCTACAATTTCCTCATCGATGTACTCGAAACTTACTGGAAGACAACATTCGTATCTTGCGAAGTTAGCAAGAGTTCTATGAGCATCAGCATGATTCACTAAGGAAATACATATAAATATTGAAGTATTGATTTCATTAGTGAAATACTCCGCAAAGATTATGTAATCTCTAATGTTGTAGAGAAAATTCATTTTTAATTCAAGCTGAAAATTTAATGAGCTTAGTATGATATTAACTCATTGAATCTGTATTACATTTGAAGAAAATATACCCACATATATTTTCATAAAGATTGTAATAAAAAAAAAAAAAAAAAAAAATTTTTCTTGTTCAAATTATTATTTGTGAAATTTTTTTTAACGGGTAGGTAATACCCGAGAGATATATAAAATCACAATTAATATGTTACGTTCTTCAATTCTGATTCGACAATCATCAACTATACCAATATACATTCTTCTATAGAAATCAAAACAATCATATTCATTCGAATCTAATTACATATTCTGATTTTGGGAATTTCAGAATTCAACTCGAGATACAACCGAAATCATCACTCTTAGATCCTTATATTTTTTTCTTTCCAAAACTATACTTTGACTTCAAAACTGTGATAGAACATCACTTTTAATCATAACACTCAGAGGAATATGAAAATCATTCGAGATTCAGGAAGATTTCACCATCTGGATATTGACTATGACATTCTGCATTTAAAACCCTTCTAAATTCCGGAAGACATTTCAAATAATGAACAATCGAGATGATGATCCAACCACACGTTACCCGAAGTTTTGTACCTGAAAAACTCTCGAAACCAAAGTTATAATCTAACATGTACCTGCGTCGAATTCTTTATCATTTATTAGCAAAAACAACATTTCGATTTCTTTTCAAAGTAGCCAATTTTGTCACAGCTCCAGCAAGTCAACTTCGATTTTTCAGTCGGACCAGTCTTATTATAACCCCGATAGATACGTTGCCCTTTCGTCATCATTACTGGGGAACCTTTCATATTTCACCATATTACCACCAGCGTTTAATCATCTAAAACACGATTCTTCTGAACCCACCTCGGATTGATAACTAGAGATTCGGATATTATAGCATTAAATGCAGAGGAAACATAAAAATGGTAGATGGTTTAAACGGTCAAAAGTTTGATGATAAAAGATAGTGAGTTGGTGAAGCTCAGAAAAAGAAAGGATTTGGTACTGAAAAACGGATTGAGCAAAGTATGAAGGAAGCCGTGGACAAATCACAGAGACTGAATCTGCCTTCAAAGGATCCAAATGATTCAGTGCCTGCTGAACTCGTTAGCAAACACCTTACTTCTTATTCTAAACCTTCACAGACAGATATTCTTCATCATCATCTTATCTTAAATATTAAAAGATACCTTTGTATTTTCCACTATATATACTCTCCATATTTCTGGAGATATTATCACAACTATTTTTATCTGAGATCATTTATCTCTCCGTAATATCTGCAACATAAAAGAAACTGTGTTAGTTTCTAAATTCTGAAAAATTCAAATATGAATGTTTTGAAGTAGTGTTGGGAACTGATGCATGGGTTAGTATAATATAATGACACTTGATCAACGTCATTATATTACAGTAGGTCATGTTAAGTTTCTAATGGGATGTGATGATTCACAGCACCATCATCATGTGCCATTTACACGACTCTTACATTCGATCTAATCCTTAAACATAGCAAGAAAATATTTCTTGATGATTCGATCTTTTACAGGATATTCTGGTAATTTGACAAGTCAAAATCGCATCATTAAGATTTCCTTCTTAGAACATTAACTATGTTCATTCCGAAATTCATAACTGCAAATTCTGGACCATTACTCGCTTGACTCGAGGACGGGAAGAGGAAACGAAAGAATGAAGCTCCAAACTAGAAATTGGAGCATAAACCGCAGCAAATAAAAGAGAATATTAACTATGGGTGACAATGATTATAGAAGACAGATGCAGGGGCATCGAAATATAAGGGAAGATATAAAACTCAACAACCACCCTGAAGCTACAAACCGTGCATATCAATACGTATTGCCACGTAAAGGCACGGAAAAATTAATAACACTATAACCCCAAGATAATAGTAGAAGTAAATAAAATCTTCCGGTGGTAGATGAAAGAGAAGGATGACAGATGTAAAAATTAAGAGTATATCAAGGATCAAAATGGGATGGAGCATATTAACGAATGTTTTAAAGTATGAACCGAGGAGAAAGAATAGAAGGTGTGAGTTGTAAGGAAACAAAGAGGGTGGATTTATAGAAAAAATATCCGACAGAGCAATCGGAACAGATTATTACATTTACTCAAAGAAGATCCTGATTTCCTAAGTCGCCGAAGAACCAAATCTTATTACGAAAATTTTCTTTAAATCCCTTAAATTCCGGAAATCAATCATAGCTACGTCATCAGTTAAAACAAATCTACATTTACTCATTTCGCTCTTTTACGATAGCTTCACTCATACGCTTCGAGAAATCGAATTATTTTATCCGTACTTCTTAATCATGATAAAACTCTATGTATCAGCTTATATTCGTCATAATAACATTCTTACTATTAGCTATGACGACCTCTATCAAATTTCGGGACGAAATTTCTTTTAACGGGTAGGTACTGTAGTGACCCGAAAATTTCCGATCAAATTTAAACTTTAATCTTTATATGTATCCGACACGATAAGCAAAATCTGTAATGTTGAGTCTCGAAAAGTTTGAAAACTATATTCATGTAATCAATTACCCTTTGACCATGTCTGACGATTCACGAACAAAAATGTGTAAATAGAAATGTATGTGTATGTACATATGTGTAATTTTTTTTTAAGCTAAGAAATATTGATAAAACATTTAAGAGCTTGGTGATACAAAAATAGATTATGAGATTATTATGTGACTTGAAAGCATTGAACGAATTAGTTGATATGAATATAAGCTACGAGATCTATTTTATGAACATAGAAATGCTATCACAGTAGTTAGTGAATAATACTTTACTTGAACGTATTTGTTCGATGTAAGTTTATCAATGAGATTAAAAGATAATATCAAGTGATTGATTTATCAGGTACATTGAATTATAATTACGAGTCTTTGTTATGAGGTCCACTTGAATTAGAAAACTCTTACTTTTAACGGTATTCGGAATATTTAGTAAAGTGATTCCATGTAAGAACAAAAGTGTTATTATTGAGGATTAGACAGAGGTTAGCGGAGAGTCTCGTTTAATTATCAAAAGCGTACCTTGCAATGATTGACTTGTGTCACTTGGTAGGTTAATTATTTAGTTTTCTTAATATTGAAGACGTTTTACGATATAGATGAAACCTTTTAAAGAATGATTTTGAATATAACTAATTCTGGAAAACTAAATTATATTTATTCAATTTAGTACAAACACATTTTTTTCGATATAATAGAATTTGATTATAAAATATTTTTATGGATTTTCAATGATATAAAAATAAAAATAAATATAAAATAAAGATTTCTAATGAGCACCAAAAGACTACAACATTTCATCACAAGATTGAAAGTTAAAATGTTGGAAATCACTAAACCTGCGCACTTGCACGAGAAAAATCATAACTAAATCATACTGACTCGAAAAAGGGTGATTCCGGTGTCCAAACGACCGTAACTCAAAAATCTACAACTTTCATGAAGACACCATACACGAATCGTGTACCTATCTACACGAAACGTGTAATCTTGTGCCGACATATTTTGGTGGCGGCTCACTATGCAACATGTTTTTAATTTTTATTAATATTATATTATATTATTATATTATTTATAAATCTATATATATAGGATCGATCATAATTGTTTTCTAACTATCTATCTCTCACACTCTCTCTATAATTATATTTATTATTATTATTGTTAGTGTTATTATTATTATTATTATTAGTATTATTATACATAAAATACTACGACGAGGTCATGGGCGAGTTATTTCAAAACGGGTTTTATGAGCGGGATAGAGCTAAGAAAATTATGAGTTATGGTTATGGAGGTGATGGGTATTGTTCATGGGTATGCTTGTGAGGTTAAACTAGTGTTTGTCACCTCCATTGCGTCTACGTACCTTTCCTACAATATTGAACCTCAATATTGATACGTGAGTACTCCTAATTTAATTTTTACATACTAATAGTGTATCCCTGACTAGTGCTCGAGAAAATAGGATTATGCATGCTTGTAAATTTGATAGTGCCCTTAGATAGGTTATGCCGAATCTTAAAGGTTGTTATATTATAGTTGAAGGAAGATATAAGATTTGCATGTCCTTAAAAAGCTAGAAAAAAATTAAGAACTTTTCCTTTAGATGCCAAATAGATTTGATGGACGGATTAAAAGTTATAGTCAATTAAAATTTCGTAAAAATGATTATTATCGTCGTTAATATCGTTGTCTTAATTTTTTTATCAAATTGTTATTATTCCAAAATAACACGACTGTTATTTATTATTATTATCAATACTATATTATTAACTAGAAATGTAATACAAATTATATAACTACCTTAATAGAATCTATCGCAGTATTTTTATGATATTAAATGAACTTTATAAGTTTTATTACTTAAGATATATAAAAGTATATTTTAATATAAAATTTTATTTATAAACGAATTATATTATTTACTTTATTAAATCTTTCAAAAAAAAAAAAAAATATTTTAAAAATATAAAACGACGATATTTAAATTATATAATAAAACATTTATAAAGTTTTGAAATCATTTGGAGTTAAACTAATTTTTGTCGACCTTTGCATACTAGACTCGAGCATTAGGATTGTGGTACACTATGACTTAACTTAATGTATTAGACAAATATTGACAAATACATAATTATATATAAATAATTTAGGTTCGTGAATCCAAGGCCAACCTTACACTTGTTCAATGATGTTATATGTATTTTTACTACAAAATACAGTATGGTGAGTTTCATTTGCCTTTTTACCCTTTATATTTTTGGGCTGAGAATACATGCACAACTTTTATAACTGTTTTACGAAATAGACACAAGTAATCAAAATTACATTATATGGTTGAATGATCGAAATCGAATATGCCCCTTTTTATATAGTCTGGTAATCTAAGAATTAGGGAACATACACCCTAATTGACGCGAACTCTAAAGATAGATCTATCGGGCCCAACAAGCCCCATCCAAAGTACCGGATGCTTTAGTACTTCGAAATTTATATCATGTCCGAAGGAGGATCCCGGAATGATAGGGGATATTCTTATATGCATATTGTTAATGTCGGTTACCAGGTGTTCACCATATGAATGATTATTTTTGTCTCTATGCATGGGACGTATATTTATGAGAACTGGAAATGAAATTCTTGTGGTCTATTAAAATAATGGAAATAAATGATTATGATAAACTAATGAACTCACCAACCTTTTGGTTGACACTTTAAAGCATGTTTATTCTCAGGTGTTAAAGAAATCTTCCGCTGTGCATTTGCTCATTTTAAAGATATTACTTGGAGTCTTTCATAGCATATTTCGAAGAACGTTGCATTCGAGTCATTGAGTTCATCAAAGATTATTATTAAATCAATTTATAGTTGGATAGTGGATATTATGAAATGGTATGCATGCCTGTCAATTTTCGATGTAAAGAAATTTTGTCTTTTAAAAACGAATGCAATGTTTGTAAAATGTATCATATAGAGGTCAAATACCTCGCAATGTAATCAACTATTGTGAATCGTTTATAATGTATATGAACGGGTCATTTCACCAATGATCAGCTCTTAGCAGCCCATGTGAGTCACCTAACACATGTGGGAACCATCATTTGGCAACTAGCATGAAATATCTCATAAAATTACAAAAATATTAGTAATCATTCATGACTTATTTACATGAAAACAAAATTACATATCCTTTATATCTAATCCATATGCCAACGACCAAAAACACCTAAAAACACTTTCATTCTTCAATTTTCTTCATCTAATTGATCTCTCTCAAGTTCCATCTTCAAGTTCCAAGTGTTCTTCATAAATTCTACAAGTTCTAGTTTCATAAAATCAAGAATACTTCCAAGTTTACTAGCTCACTTCCAATCTTGTAAAGTGATCATCCAACCTCAAGAAATCCTTGTTGTTTACAGTAAGATATCATTCTAAATTAAGGTAATACTCATATACAAACTTTGATTCAATTCCTATAACTATAACTATCTTAATTCGAGTGATAATCTTACTTGAACTTGTTTTCGTGTCATGATTCTACTTCAAGAACTTTCAAGCCATCCAAGATCCTTTGAAGCTAGATCATTTCTTGTCACTTTCAGTAGGTTTACCTACTAAACTTGAGGTATTAATGATGTTCATAACATCATTCGATTCATACATATAAAACTATCTTATTCGAAGATTTGAACATGGAATCACTAGAACATAGTTTAGTTAATTCTAAACTTGTTCGCAAACAAAAGTTAATCCTTCTAACTTGACTTTTAAAATTAACTAAACACATGTTCTATATCTATATGATATGCTAACTTAATGATTTAAAACCCGGAAACACGAAAAACACCGTAAAACCGAACATACGCCGTCGTAGTAACACCGCGGGCTGTTTTGGGTTTGATAATTAAAAACTATGATAAACTTTGATTTAAAAGTTGTTCTTCTGGGAAAATGATTTTTCTTATGAACATGAAACTATATCCAAAAATCATGGTTAAACTCAAAGTGGAAGTATGTTTTTTTAAAATGGTCATCAAGACATCGTTCTTTCGACTGAGATGACTACCTCTTACAAAAACGACTTGTAACTTATATTTCCGACTATAAACCTGATGTCAAAGCTAAGGGGTATAAAATACTATTAAATTTTAGCAGGAAATACTATTAAATACGATACAATTTTACACAAGATATTTATTTATTTATTGAATGGATATACTTAAACCTTGCTACAATACTTATAGGCAGTGTACCTAATCGTAGAGTAGTGTAGTTTTTAGTAAGTCCGGTTCGTTCTACAGGGAATCTTTTTCACAAAGCTTAACGCTATATTAGTTTAAATTTATAAAAATACAAATATATATATAAGTAATATTATTATTATAAAGGGGGGGTTTTTACCGTTTAATGACCGGTTTGTCGATTTTAAAACTTTAGTCGCAGTTAAAACCAAATGTAAAATATTAAATAAAAGACTTAATTTAAAGCGTAAAGTAAATAACGATAATGAAATTACGAATAATAAAAGTGTGATAAAATAAACTTGCGATAATTAAAAAGTACGATAATTAAAAGTGCAATTAAATACAATAACAATAAATAAAAGTGCTATAATTAGAAGTGCAATTAAATAAAGGAAATTAAATATGAAATAAAAGAATTATGCTTATTTAAACTTCCATAATCATGATGTTTGACGTGTTGATTTTAGTTTTATGCCCATGGGTTAATTGTCCTTTGTCCTGGATTATTTAATATGTCCGTCTGATTTTTGTCCATAACAGTCCATCAGTCATAAATATAAAGTGCGAGTGTCCTCGTCAAATTATTCTTATACCCGAAGTTAAATATTCCAACTAATTGGGGACTTAAACTGTAACAAGATTTTAATACTTTGTTTAATAATTACACCAGGATGTCGACTGAGTGTAACCCAAGGTTTTAATATTTTGTTATCAATTATACCAAGTGTCCTTGTACATAATTTCACCCCTGTTTTAATTATTCTAGTGGCTATTAATCCATTCCCGTGTCCGGTTAAATGAACGATTATTCGTACATATAAATACCCCGCCCATCGTGTCCGATCGAGTGTATATGGTAATTTATAGGGACGCCCAATTGTAAATCTTTATATTAACATTAACAAACTATCATTTAGTTAAACAAATATAAAGCCCATTAATAGCCCCTAACCTAATTTCCACAATTGTTGTTCTTTTGTCCAAACTCCAATTATGGTACAAAGCCCAATTACCCAATTTTAGTAATTAGCCTAACATCATGATTACTTCGGATTAAATAAGCATAATAATAACTTAGCTACGAGACATTAATGTAAAAAGGTTGAACATAACTTACAATGATTAAAAATAGCGTAGCGTTACACGGACAGAATTTCGACTTACACCCTTACAACATTCGCTAACATACCCTTATTATTAGAATTATAATTAAAATTAAAATTAAAATTAAAATATAAATATATTTACGTATACATATATAGAGAGAGATTGAATTTGGATGATAAAAATGATCAGAATTCGTTTGGCTTTATAGGGAATTGAGTTCAGGGGTACTCCGCGACTCGCGGCACAGCTCACCCTCCTTTGGCTTCTTTCTTGCCGACGATTTATAAATATATTATAATATATATATTAATTTTAAGAATTAATTATATATTATATTATATTTATGTGCATAGTTGACTCGTAATTTTTAGTCCATTGCGTCGAGCGTTGAGAGTTGACTCATGTCCCAGTTCCGGATTTTCAAACATCCTTGCGTACAATTTTATATTTTGTACTTTGCGTTTTTGAATCTTGTACTCTTGTAATTTCGAGACGTTTCTCATCAATATTTGGAACCTCTTTGATTGTACTTTGTACTTTTGAGCTTTTTGGACCTTTGTGTCTTCAATTCATCGAATCTGTCTTTTGTCTTCACCTTTTATTATTTAAACGAATATCACTTGTAAATAGAACAATTGCAACTAAAAGCTTGTCTTTCTTGAGGAATAATGCTATTAAATATATGTTCGTTTTTAGCATTATCAAATATTCCCACACTCGAGCGTTGCTTGTCCTCAAGCAATGTAGTCTTGAAATACTAGAATCACTTCTTTATTCTTCACACTTTGTACATCAGTGATTTCTTTACAGCGGTATAAACAATGGTAGTAACGTTGTGGTTTACAGTCCCACATGACTATATAAAAATTTAGATCCATTAAGGAAATTGGATCTTTATGAAAACATTTGATCTTTGAAAATTCAATCTAGCTTTTACCCTAGATAAGTTTTTCAGAATAACCCTTCACCGGTGTTTGCAAAATATTTTTGTGGGTTTGGTGGGTTTCAGATTTGAAAATTTTAGCTCAAAACTTGCGGTTTTGTGTCACCCACTTGCTAACCTTGTATTAGGAAAGCAACACGTCCAGTTTACTTGCTCCGTATATTACCTTTCGATAAACTACCATCCGGTTGTAAAGGAAAGCGTTGAACAAGCAACTGTTAAGGCAATGTCCCCTGACATGCTTTTAATTATGGTCTATAACGTGTCGGACGCAATTACTATCCTTGGTAGGAGCAATAGTAAAGCTCACCCTTATAATTTGTAGGTTTGGCACAAGGTCCTGTCTTTGACCACTATGCAACCACCGTTCTTACGGTTGACACCCGATTTAGTTCAGGTGACCTAATGAATTCCACGTGAATTCCTAGGATTTTACGTTCAATGGTAATGAACGCACTGAAAATGGGTTTTTAGAAAACAAACCGGTTTATAATTTTGATCAAAATATTTTCTCGTTCAAGCTCGAGTTTAGATATCATTGAATTCCATGAGTTAGTAATTCTCAATCTTTAAGGTCAATCTCAAGGATTTGAGTAATACCAGTCTTAAAAGCTAATTTTTAATCTTTAAGGAGATTATCCTTTCTGGGGATCTGATTCATTAGTCTTATCAAGCTAATTTGCACTGTGCCTCCCCATTGTACGAGATAAATCCTTCTCATGGTTAGGATAAATCTGACCACTTGGCGACCCTGTTTAATGCTGAGGTCCGTGGATTTTCTGCTGATTTTAGTGATGACTTTTCTAGATTTTTCGTCAACCTACAGCTGGTCTGGACGACAACTTCATGACCTAAATCAAGAAGCGCGTGTCTTTTTCGGAAGACTTTACTTCCTTTTAGTAATGGAATTGATTCATCGTATAGATCCATCTTTCTTACAGTAAATCAGGTAAAACTTTTTAGTTTAGTCCAAAGCAAAAGTATTTTCAGTTATTTGTACAAAAATATGTGATATATGTTTTGAATAACTTGGAGAATTTTCCCACACTTGGCTTTTATTTTTCCTTTTTGTTCTCCTCTATTCCATTCTTAAATGAATTCTAACATTTTGATTTGTTTCTCAATTTATGTCCTTTCCGAGGTAACAATAATTTCGGTGTTAACACCTAGTTTTATCGTTCATAAATATGTATAAATATGATTTTGAGTTCATTTAATTAGAAATTTTGAAAATTTTACTAGAAGTGGGTAGTCAGTATATAAGACTAGGGATGTTCTTTATTATCAGAGAGCACTAGATTCTAATACAACTACTGATTTTACTAGCATTTTTAATGGTAACCAAGTGTTTAAGATCAAAAAATTTTAAAATCCGAAAGAATTTAACCCCTTCCCACACTTAAGATCTTGCAATGCCCTCATTTGCAAGAAATCAGTAACAATTTAAATTATTGAGGGTGATTAGCGTAGAAATGATTAAATTTTACCAAAGTTTCCAAACATATTGGCGTTTATTTTCTGAATGAAAAATGATGCACATCATTTGTTCATTCTGTCTTGTTGTTATTTCACATATATTTTGCATCTTGTCGTCAAAATTAGTTGCTTTTGCTGAACTTAATGCCAGTCTTTGAAAATGCGTTGTTTTACCCTGTTGTGTACATAAGATAAAATGCAAACATATATACATATTTTTGAAGTTTGGTATATTACCCCACATTCAAATATTATTAAAATCTAAAAATAAAAATTAGTAAAAAAAAAACTATTACAATATTAACATAAGTATTAAACGTATCAACATTACAAATTACAAAATAAATAAAACTAAGTAGACTAGGGATGATATTGATACCAGTAGGGGTTCCATGCATAACCATAGGTGCTATAGAATGCTTCGGCTGGGTTATACGTAGGATACGGTGGTTGAATCTCTATAAACCAGGGAGGGAATATGGGCGATGGAGTAGGAATATAGTTTCTACCTATATGTTGGCAATAAGCTATGATTTGGTTTTGATGAACTTGCCAATCTTCAAATGCTCTATGTCTAGCATTTCTACTCTTGTGAAGCTATAAACCTTTACATTTCTGCCATTTCATTTCCCCCTCC
Source organism: Rutidosis leptorrhynchoides (assembly GCF_046630445.1). Classification (NCBI taxonomy): domain Eukaryota; kingdom Viridiplantae; phylum Streptophyta; class Magnoliopsida; order Asterales; family Asteraceae; genus Rutidosis; species Rutidosis leptorrhynchoides. The sequence goes on from NC_092334.1 coordinate 304,718,966, forward strand.
TACATTACCTTGCTGTTGGTTTCTTTCAACCTGTGGATGTCTACCATGGTATTGTACTGCGGCGTTATTTCGCCTCTTCAAAACCTTCGCACCATGGTATACATTTAAACCTATTGTATCGCGGGGTTCTGGTTCTTCGACTAATAATCCCCCCCGACTTATATCCACACCGAGATATTCAGCAATCAAAGTAATAAATATACCACCTCCTATTATGCTATATGGTCTCATCCCCCTAACCATAGCTGATAAATAATAACCCACACAATAAGGTATACTTATAGAGCTTTGTGGGTCTCGAATACACATGTGGTAAAACAAATCTTGTTCATTTACCTTTTCCTTGTTCTTACCTCGTTGTGTAATCGAATTGGCTAAAAACCTATGAATTACTCTTAATTCAGCTCTATCTATATCCAAATAAGAGTAATTTCCCCCTTTAAATCGGTCATGGCTAGTCATTTGACTCCATACACCATGTGTATCAAAATTTTCATCTATCTTTCTACCATTTAATATCAACCCTCTACAATCGGCAGATGTTAACTCCTCAGGCGTATATATACGTAAAGCCTGAGCCATGTCTAGTAAAGACATGTGGCGCATCGAACCTCCTAACAAAAATCTAATAAAAGATCGATCGGTAATACTAGCTACCCGATCATTTAATTCTATACTACACAACAATTCTTCACACCATACTTTATATACAGGTCTACGCATGTTGAATAACCGTACCCAATTGTTAAAAGTAGAATTACCATACCTCTGTGCAAGTAATTCCCTAATTGGCCCGGCCAATTCTACAGCTTCTAATGGTCCCCATTCTATGACCCTAGGTACCTCAACAGCTTTAGAATGAAGAGTATGCAAACCCCTTTGGTATTTTGGATAATCTATCCAAAGTCTGTCAAATCTCAGGTTCGGGTGCGAATCTTCCAAGTGCATATCAGAAAATGTCATGACTGGATGAGGTATATCTTGTTTGTAGTAGTTATCCACCTCTTGTTGTTCCGCATTCTCAGCAGGAGCATTGCGAGCTTGGGATGAAGATTCACCCATTTCAGTCTGCAAAACACATCAAACACAATTTTTGTGTATCCAAATATGCATTAGTGTCAGCAAAATCATCAATCAAAATAATTACAATGACATGATCAATTTATATCAAACTTAAGCTCATTTTCATATTTTCATCAAATCTACACTTTTTCAAATAAGCATATACGAAAATGTCCGCCAAGTTCATAAGCATTCAACTCAAATAACATGTCAAAATAATCATTACTAGCAATTAAACAAGTTTCAAATGACATTATCTCTCAAAAATCAAGTTCATGAATTTTAGACTTGAAAAAGTCCACTTTAATTCTCAAAATCATGTTTAGGCTCAAAGTTTGGATCATTTAACTACCTAAACATGTTACACTACTTAATTTAGCAACAATTCATGACAAAAATCGGCCATAACCTGTTTATATCAAAAAGCCCCAAATTTGCTCAAGAACACAAACCCTAGATTACTCAAAATTTAAAGTTTAAGGCTTCTAATCATGTTAAATAGCATCAATCTAGGTTATACAAGCATAATACATAAACAATTTAAGCATAATTACACTAAAAAACATCAAAATCAAATTGGGTATAAAATTGCTCAAGAACACCAATTTTCGGATTAAATGGTGTTTAGGTGTAGAAATTTACCATTTTTCTTGAGTAATTCCTTGATAGCATCCTTCTTAACATGATTTTAGTAAAAGATTTGATGATTAACGGTCAAAAATTGCGAATTTGGGAGGTCTTTTTCGGGTTTTTTCGGGTTTTATTTTCGCAGTATTTGTTTTTGTGGTGTGTGGACTGAGCTGTTCGTTCAGCTTTTATTTTTTTCTAGATTTTGGTCCCTCCGCGAGTCTCGGTGTTTGACCCTTCAAACTCCGCGAGTCCCGGAGTTTGTATTATTTTTTTTATTTTTTATTTTATTTATTTATTTATTTTTTTTAAACAATCCTCAACTTTTAAAACAAATAAAATAAATTTAAAATTTTGTTTTCCTTTGTTTTAGGACGAGGTCGTTTCGGATCGATGTCCTAATCCGTCCCTCGACAAAATTTTAAAATTTGTCTTTTTATAGCGATTGTTTTAAAAGCTAAGATTTTTGGGTTTTTTTTTAATGTTTTTGGCATACTTTAATTCAATAAGATTAAAAATAATGATAATAAAAGTTCTCGTCCCTCCCTTGGGTAAAGCAATTTCGGTTCAAAGACCTAGTCTTCAACTTACGATGAATTTTAAAAATCATATTTTTAACTTAGCGAAATAAAGTAAATTTTTGTTTTTTAAATTCACACAACTTAAATATAAAATTCAAAATTAATATTAAAAATTCACACCAAACTTACAATTTAAAATGCATAAAAATAAAATTCATATTTTAAAAATTAAAAAAATTCACACCAAACTTAATTTAAAAAATTCATATTATAAATTCACACCAAACTTATATTAATTTTTCAAATATTTACAATTTTAAATATATTGATTTTACAAAGTTTACAATATTAATTTAAGATTTATATATTAATTTTAAAAACATAGTAAAAATAAAATTAAAAATCTTTTTGGCTTTTATCCCACTTTAATCAATCAAATATTATCAAAAATATGCGCCCCTCTTTTCGGTAAAGTAATTTCGGTTCCAAGACCTAATTTAACTCATGACGAATTTTTGAAATATTTTGGGTCGATTGATTAAATATATTTATACCTTAAGAATAAACGTTAAATTTCGCAGTGATGTAATAAATTTTTGAATGATATCAATAATTTCGGTCGCCAAACCTAATTTTATTTAATACCAATTTAATACTTTATAGCGAAAAAATTAGCGTTTATTATCAAAAGGTTAAAAAAAAAAAAAATAAAAACTGTACAGACTTACCTGTGAAATAGATTTCTTAGTTATATGATCTATCCCATTCATAAGATAGTCGGTTTAATTGGTTTTCCATGGCTACATAGGCGTAACCTCGAGCATTCAATGTTTTTTCTTCTAAACATATGAACGGTCTGTTTCTGCATAAAGTAACAAATTCGGTGTTTGAATAGGTTTGATTATTTGAACATTTACCTCCATGTGACCATTTTCCGCATTTGTGACATCTTTCTAGGTGTCGTGCTCTTCTTTTCGCTGCGGATTTTGATTTTCCTTTACCAAATTGTGACTTATTATCTTCGCATCTGGATTCTTTTCTTACTCCGTCCAATCTTTCTCTAATTACTGATACTATTTCACTCGGAAGTGTGTCATTATTACGTTTAGTGATCAAAGCGTGTAGCATTAGACCATGATTTAGTTCACAGGCAGTCTTCATTTCTTAAAAACCTAAAAAAATAAAAATTCAGAATGGGGGGAGAAGACTAGTTCTTTAGGGTCTGCTAGGGAAAGACCATTAGGGTTCCATTTTCGAGAACTACACGAAAACAGACAATCTAACTCTAACAGAAAGACATATTATCCTTAAAAGACTTGATTCTCCCCACACTTAGTTAGCTGTGGTGTCGAAATTGTGATTAACTTCGTTGTCGACTTCCTCGGACTATCTATGTAGTGTTTAACTCTGTGACCATTAACTTTAAATTTAATCCCATTTGAATTTATCAATTATACTGTTCCGTATGGAAAAACTCTTTTAACTATGAATGGTCCAGACCATCTTGATTTCAATTTTCCAAGAAATAGCTTGAATCGTGAATTGAAAAGAGGAACTCGGTCTCCTTCTTTAAATTCTTTTAAACTTCTGATTCTTTTATCATGCCATTTCTTTGTTCTTTCTTTATAGATTAGCGAATTTTCGTATACTTCATGTCTTAATTCTTCTAATTCGTTTAGTTGACTTAATCGTAGACGTCCAGCTTCATGTATATCAAGATTACATGTCTTCAAAGCCCAAAATGCTTTGTGTTTAATTTCTACTGGAAGATGACATGCTTTTCCATAAACAAGTCTAAAAGGTGTGGTTCCAATTGGAGTTTTGTAGGCTGTTCTAAAAGCCCAGAGTGCATCCTCCAATTTAATGGACCATTCATTCGGATTTAATCCTACGGTTTTCTCTAGAATACGTTTTAAAGCTCGATTTGTATTTTCAACTTGTCCACTAGTTTGTGGATGATAAGCAGTGGAGATTTTATGAGTTACTCCATATCTTTTAAGAACTTTCTCAAGTTGATTATTACAGAAATGAGTTCCCCGATCACTTATTAAAGCTTTCGGTGTTCCAAACCTTGCAAAAAGACGTTTTAAAAAGTTGACTACAACTCGTGCATCATTAGTTGAGAGAGCTTGTGCTTCCGCCCATTTAGATACATAATCAATGGCTACGAGAATATAGAGATTATTATGAGATTTTGGAAATGGACCCATGAAGTCAATACCCCAAATGTCAAATACTTCACATACTTGAATGACATTTTGTGGCATTTCATCACGTTGACTTATTTTTCCGGCCCTTTGACAAGCATCACAGGATTTGCAAAGAAGGTGTGCGTCTTTGTAAATTGTAGGCCAATAGAATCCAGCTTCATAAATTTTTCTTGCTGTTAGTTGAGGCCCATAATACCCTCCTGTTGGTCCTGTGTGACAATGGTTTAAAATTTTACTAGCTTCATCTCCGAATACACATCGGCGTATTATTCCATCGGGACAACTTTTAAACAGATGTGGATCTTCCCAGAAATAGTGTTTTATATCACTGAAGAATTTCTTTCGTTTTTGGTACGACAATCCTTTTTCAAGGAATCCACAAACTAAGTAGTTTGCATAGTCTTCAAACCATGGAATTTCATTATAATCTATCTTCAATAGATATTCATCAGGAAAGTTGTCTTGTATGGCCGATTCATTTAGAACTTCTAATTCGGGATTTTCAAGACGAGAAAGATGATCAGCGGCGAGATTTTCTGCTCCTCTTTTATCTCGGATTTCAATATCAAACTCTTGTAAGAGTAAGATCCAACGGATTAATCTTGGTTTGGCATCTTGTTTTGAAAATAGGTATCTAAGAGCAGAATGGTCGGTATAGACCACCGTTTTTGCTAGAACGAGATATGAACGAAATTTGTCAAAAAAAAAGACAATAGCAAGGAGTTCTTTTTCAGTAGTTGTATAGTTCGTTTGTGCTCCTTGTAACGTTTTACTAGCATAATATATAGGTTGAAATTGTTTTTCAATCCTTTGTCCTAAAACGGCTCCCATTGCAAAATCACTTGCATCGCACATTAGTTCAAATGGTAGATTCCAATTCGGTGTTATCATGATCGGCGCATTAGTGAGTTTCTCTTTAAGAATATTAAAACATTTGATACATTCATCTGAAAAGATGAATGGAGCATCCTTTTCTAGGAGTTTATTCATAGGAGTAGCAATTTTAGAAAAATCTTTTATGAAACGTCGGTAAAAACCGGCATGCCCTAGAAAACTCCTAACTCCTCTAACATTGGTGGGATGTGGAAGTTTAGCAATTACATCTACTTTAGCTCTATCCACTTCAATTCCTTCTTTTGAAATTTTATGTCCAAGAACGATGCCTTCTTTAACCATGAAATGGCATTTCTCCCAATTAAGTACTAGATTTGATTGTTCGCATCTAATAAGCATTCGTTCAAGATTAGCTAGACATGTTTCAAATGTATCACTGAAGACTGAAAAGTCATCCATGAAAACTTCCATGCATTCTTCTATCATGTCATGAAAAATCGCCATCATACACCTTTGAAAGGTTGCAGGGGCGTTGCAAAGTCCAAATGGCATGCGTTTGTAAGCAAAAGTACCATAAGGGCACGTGAATGTGGTTTTCTCTTGATCTTCGGGTGCTATTGGAATTTGAAAATATCCGGAAAATCCATCAAGAAAACAATAGTAACTATTTCCGGCTAATCTTTCCAACATTTGATCAATGAAAGGTAAGGGAAAGTGATCTTTTCTGGTGGCGTCATTTAATTTTCTATAATCAATATACACACGCCATCCTGTTACAGTCCTAGTAGGAATAAGCTCATTTTTTTCATTTGTAATGACAGTCATGCCACCCTTCTTAGGCACGCATTGAATTGGGCTTACCCATGGACTATCAGAGATTGGATATATCAAACCTGCATCTAGTAGTTTAATAATTTCTTTCTTAACTACATCTTGCATATTAGGATTTAGTCTTCGTTGGCGTTGCACATACATTTTATGACCTTCTTCCATAAGGATTTTATGTGTGCAATACGAAGGACTTATTCCTTTAATATCATGAATCTTCCATGCAATGGTTGGTTTATGAGCTTTCAACACAGAAATGAGTTGTGATTTCTCATTTTCAGTAAGAGAAGACGATATTATTACAGGTAATTCAGATTCACCATGTAAATAAGCGTATTCCAAATGGTTTGGAAGTGGCTTTAACTCTAATTTCGGAGGTTCTTCTATCGATGATTTATATCGATATCTGTCTTCTTCTTTTAGCATTTGAAGATTTCTGTTGTTGGTTCATATCCATTATCTATAAGTGTAGCTAACATTTCAGATTCATCAATTGGTTCAGTTCCTTCTCCTAAAGAACATTCTCCTGTTCCTTGTAATTCTGGAAATTCTTCTAATAATTCTGCATGTGCATCTATAGTTTGAATATAATAACATGTATCATCTGCAGATTGTGGTTGTTGCATTGCTCTATCAACTAAAAAGGTAACACTCTCATCCTCTATACTTAGGGTCAATTTCTTACCGAACACGTCTATCATTGCTTTAGCCGTGTTTAAGAATGGTCTTCCTAATATGAGAGGAACTTGAGAATCTTCTTCCATGTCCAGAACAACAAAATCTACTGGAAATACTAAAGTACCAACTTTAACTAGCATGTTCTCCATTATCCCTCTAGGATATTTTATTGATCTATCGGCTAGTTGTATGCTTATTCTTGTTGGTTTCAATTCTCCAAGGTCTAGTTTAGCGTATGGTGAATACGGCATTAGATTTATACTAGCACCTAAGTCTGCCAATGCTTCTATTGAACTAAGACTACCCAGAAAACATGGAATTGTGAAACTTCCTGGATCAGATAATTTTTCTGGTATCTTATTCAACAGCACTGCTGAACAATTAGCGTTCATGGTAACAGCCGAGAGTTCTTCCATTTTCTTTCTATTTGAGATTAGATCTTTCAAGAATTTAGCATATCTAGGCATTCCTGAAATCACATCAATGAAAGAAAGATTTACATTTATCTGTTTAAACATATCCAAGAATTTGGATTACTCGACTTCAAGTTTCTCTTTCTTCATTTTACTCGGGTAAGGAAGTGGTGGTTGGTATGGTTTAACATAAGGTTTATCCTTAATTGTGTTATCTTCATTAACCTTTTCAACTACCGGTTCTTTTTCCTTATCTTGATCAGGTTGTGGTTCTTGTGGAGTAGGAATAGCTTCATCAGAAGTTACAGGTATTTCAGGTGGTTTAAGTGTTGTACCACTTCTTTTGGTAATGGCTTTAGCTGTTTCATTCCGGGGGTTAGCATTTGTATCACTAGGTATACTTCCCGGTTTTCTTTCACCTATTAATCTTGCTAGGTTACTTACTTCTTGTTCCAGATTTTGAATAGAAGCTTGTTGATTTCTAAATGCTTGAGCATTTTGTTCATTAGTTTGTTTTTGAGATGTGAAAAACTGTGTTTGAGTTTCAACTAGCTTCGTCATCATATCTTCTAAATTCGGCTTTTTATCATCGGGTTGTGGTGGTTTGTTTTGAAAATTAGGTCTTTGCTGGTTGTAAGTATTGTTAGATACTTGTTGATTGCTAGGACCTTGTTGGTTGTTGTATGGAATATTTCAGTTATAATTCTGGTTTTGATTGTAAATCGGTCTTGGCGGTTGATAATTATTCTGATAATTATTTCCAAGCCTTTGGTTTATGTATGAAATATTCTCTCTTTGTTCCATTGTTAATTCAATACTGAGACAATCTTTTGTCAAATGTGGTCCTCCACACTGCTCACAACTAATTCGTATTGAGTGAATATCTTTAGTCATCTTTTCCATTCGTCTCTCCACAGCATCTATCTTTGCGGAAATGGAATCTAAGTCATGGCTAGAATCGGCTCTAGCTGCTTTAGATGATCTAACGATATCTTTTTCTTGGTGCCACTCATGTGAGTGGGAAGCAGTGTTATCAATAATTTTGTAAGCATCAGTTTCGGTTTTCTTCATAATAGAACCACCAGCTGCTATATCTATGTCTTTCCTTGTAGTGATGTCGCATCCTTGGTAGAATATTTGTACTATTTGACAGGTGTCTAAACCATGTTGCGGACATCCTCTTAATAACTTTCCAAATCTTGTCCACGCCTCATATAGAGTTTCATTCGGTTTCTGTGTGAACGTAACAATTTCTCCTTGAAGTCTTACGGATTTAGATGCAGGAAAGAATTGTTTAAGAAATTTTTCAACTAAAACGTCCCATGTATCAATCGCCCCTTCAGGTAACGATTCCAACCAATCTTTGGCTTCTCCCTTTAAAGTCCAGGGAAATAACATGAGATATATCTGTTCATCCTCAACTTCTCTTATTTTAAATAGAGTGCAGATCCTATTAAAGGTACGAAGATGTTCATTTGGATCTTCCTTCGGTGCACCACTAAATTGGCATTGATTAGTCACCATGTGTAGAATTTGTCCTTTGATTTCATAATCTGGCGCATTAATGTCTGGATGAGTAATTGCGTGACCTTGGCCAGTGCATTTAGCTCTCATTCGGTCTTCCATACTTAAAGGTTCTAGATTCTCCATAATTGAATTTGTTGAATCGGAATCACTAGAGGATTCTGATTTAATGGTTCGTTCCTCAACAATCTCTGTTTGAATGATTGGTGGTTCCGGAGGAAAATTTAATGGTTCAGGATCTATGAATCGTCCCTGAATATTCTCCGGATTCTCAATTGTGAGGTCGGGTTCAAAAAATGGATTATCAACGGTGACAATATTAGTTAGATGTCTTGATCTAGTTACAGGTGGTGAACGTACAAAAGGTGATGAACGTCTTGCTCGGTGCATTCACTGAATATCCTATTAGTTTTTAAAAGGAAAGAAAAATTATAATAAGTTATCCAATTAATAAACTTTTCTGATTTTGCCCACATTTCGAATAGCCAAAAGATGCAGCAGAGGGGCAGGATTCGTTTGGTCTCAATATAATTGAGGACTGTTTGGCTCCAATAACCCGGTCCACATACAAATCCAACTATTACTACGGACCAGAAAATTTTGATGTCTATCAATTTAACCACTTAAAATAAATTTTCATAATTTTAAGAAATTTAGATAAGAAGTAGAATAAAAACTCTATGTCCTAAAAACTAGAATGACGAGAAATAAGAAAGAAAAAGAGTTCGTCGAAAAAGGTCGAAAAAGAAAAATGGTTGAAAAATAAAAGGTGACGGAAAAATAAAAGAAACTTATAAAACTTAAAAACACTTGACTAACCTAACCTTATTACTATAACTAACTTAAAATTATAATCGGAAATTGAGATTACTAATTGGAATGATAATTGATACATAGGTAAAAGTCGTCTAAAAATATTAAAGCTTACAGGAAAAACTAAATCTCAAATGGAAATAACTTAAAAAGAAACTAAAACTTAAAAAGGCGTCGCAAAATTCTAAAGCACTTAAATTTTAGTCTAAAGAAAAAGCACTTAAGGAATTTTACGGCAAAGCCTAAAAATCTAGAAGTAAAAATAACTATGGCAAAAACTAAGTTTAAAACTAAATATGAGCTAAAAATACAAATATTACGCTAAAACGATTAAAAAGGGACAAAATATAAAAATATACAAAAAGTTATAAAAAGTACAAATTTTATAAAAATATTATTTTTATATTAATTATTTATTAAAACTATTAATTTTACAATTTAATTAAACTAATTTAACTAAAATATAAATTAAATAAAAAGTAAAACTAATTATAATAATAATAAGTAATTACGGTTAATAATAATAATAATTAATAATTACTCCGTATTTAATGCGAATTAGGGTTTCAGTCACGGGTGTCAGGGCTGCTCCGCGAGTCGCGGTATTCGAGGCTGCAAACTCCGCGAGTCACGGGGTTCCAATTTTCAACTCAGGTACAGTTTAAAATTCGACGCGTTTTTATTTTATTTTATTTTATATTTTTTTCTGTTTTAAAATCTAAAAAATTTATATAATAAAAACTTATATTTAAAAACTAAAATAAAAATAGAACTACTTTATAATTTTAAAAATATCTTAAAAATAGATTTATATATATTAATTTTTTTTAAATAAAAATATTTAAATAAAACTTATATTTTTATAAAATAAAAATAAAGAAACTTTATAAAACTTAAATATTTGACAAAATCTTAAAAAAAATATATAAATTTTTGTTTTCTTTTTATATTTTCGAATAATAAAAAACGTATTTTTACAAAAGTGAATTTTAATAAAAGTAAACTAAAAATAAAAATATATATATATATATTTTTATTATATTTAGCGTTGCGCTTTCGGCGTTTAAGATTCCCCGGCAGCGGCGCCAAAAATAACTTGATGTCAAAGCTAAGGGGTATAAAATACTATTAAATTTTAGCAGGAAATACTATTAAATATGATACAATTTTACACAAGATATTTATTTATTTATTGAATGGATATACTTAAACCTTGCTACAACACTTATAGGCAGTGTGCCTAATCGTAGAGTAGTGTAGTTTTTAGTAAGTCCGGTTCGTTCCACAGGGAATCTTTTTCACAAAGCTTAAAGCTATATTATTTTAAATTTATAAAAATACAAATATATATATAAGTAATATTATTATTATAAAGGGGAGTTTTTACCGTTTAATGACCGGTTTGTCGATTTTAAAACTTTAGTCGCAGTTAAAACCAAATGTAAAATATTAAATAAAAGAATTAATTTAAAGCGTAAAGTAAATAACGATAATGAAATTACGAATAATAAAAGTGCGATAAAATAAACTTGCGATAATTAAAACATACGATAATTAAAAGTGCAATTAAATACAATAACAATAAATAAAAGTGCTATAATTAGAAGTGCAATTAAATAAAGGAAATTAAATATGAAATAAAAGAATTATGCTTATTTAAACTTCCATAATCATGATGTTTGACGTGTTGATTTTAGTTTTATGCCCATGGGTTAATTGTCCTTTGTCCTGTATTATTTAATATGTCCGTCTGGTTTTTGTCCATAACAGTCCATCAGTCATAAATATAAAGTGCGAGTGTCCTCATCAAATTATTCTTATACCCGAAGTTAAATATTCCAACTAATTGGGGACTTAAACTGTAACAAGATTTTAATACTTTGTTTAATAATTACACCAGGATGTCGACTGAGTCTAACCCAAGGTTTTAATATTTTGTTATCAATTATACCAAGTGTCCTTGTACATAATTTCACCCCTGTTTTAATTATTCTAGTGGCTATTAATCCATTCCCGTGTCTGGTTAAATGAACGATTATTCGTACATATAAATACCCCGCCCATCGTGTCCGATCGAGTGTATATGGTAATTTATAGGGACGCCCAATTGTAAATCTTTACATTAACATTAACAAACTATCATTTAGTTAAACAAATATAAAGCCCATTAATAGCCCATAGTCTAATTTCCCCAAGTGTCGTTCTTTTGTCCAAACTCCAATTATGGTACAAAGCCCAATTACCCAATTTTAGTAATTAGCCTAACATCATGATTACTTCGGATTAAATAAGCATAATAATAACTTAGCTACGAGACATTAATGTAAAAAGGTTGAACATAACTTACAATGATTAAAAATAGCGTAGCGTTACACGGACAGAATTTTGACTTACACCCTTACAACATTCGCTAACATACCCTTATTATTAGAATTATAATTATAATTAAAATTAAAATATAAATATAAATATATTTACGTATACATATATAGAGAGAGATTGAATTTAGATGATAAAAATGATCAGAATTCGTTTGGATTTATAGGGAATTGAGTTCAGGGGTACTCCGCGACTCGCGGCAATTTTTGCCTTCAAACTCCGCGAGTCGCGGAGTTTGAAAATACAGCTCACCCTCCTTTGGCTTCTTTCTTGCCGACGATTTATAAATATATTATAATATATATATTAATTTTAAGAATTAATTATATATTATATTATATTTATGTTCATAGTTGACTCGTAATTTTTAGTCCATTGCGTCGAGCGTTGAGAGTTGACTCATGTCCCAGTTCCGGATTTTCGAATGTCCTTGCGTACAATTTTATATTTTGTACTTTGCGTTTTTGAATCTTGTACTCTTGTAATTTCGAGACGTTTCTCATCAATATTTGGAACCTCTTTGATTGTACTTTGTACTTTTGAGCTTTTTGGACCTTTGCGTCTTCAATTCATCGAATCTGTCTTTTGTCTTCACCTTTTATTATTTAAACGAATATCATTTGTAAATAGAACAATTGCAACTAAAAGCTTGTCTTTCTTGAGGAATAATGCTATGAAATATATGTTCGTTTTTAGCATTATCAAAACCTATACTTTTTCTGTTTAGATTAATAAAATTGAGTTCAATATGAAACCATAGCAATTTGATTCACTCAAAACGGATTTAAAATGAAGAAGTTATGGGTAAAAGAAGATTGGATATTTTTGATTGTTGTAGCTACGGGAAATATTGTAACAATTCTATACAAATCATATCCTAGCTAACTTATATTGTATTATACATGTATTCTAATGTAATCTTGGGATACCATAGACACGTATGCAAATGTTTTGACATATCATATCGACCCATGTATATATATTATTTGGAACAACCATAGACACTTTATATGCAGTAATGTTGGAGTTAGCTATACAGGGTTGAGGTTGATTCTAAAAAATATATATACTTTGAGTTGTGATCTAGCCTGAGATGTGTATACACTGGGTCGTGGATTGATTCAAGATAATATATATCGATTTATTTCTGTACATCTAACTGTGGACAACTAGTTGTAGGTTACTAACGAGGACAGCTGACTTAATAAATTTAAAACAGTAAAACGTATTAAAAATGTTGTAAATATATTTTGAACATATCTTGATATATATGTACATATTTGTTATAGGTTCGTGAATCGACCAGTGGCCAAGTCTTACTTCCCGACGAAGTAAAAATCTGTGAAAGTGAGTTATAGTTCCCCACTTTTAAAATCTAATATTTTTGGAATGAGAATACATGCAGGTTTTATAAATGATTTACAAAATAGACACTAGTACGTGAAACTACATTCTATGGTTGAATTATCGAAATCGAATATGCCCCTTTTTATTAATTCTGGTAATCTAAGAATTAGGGAACAAACACCCTAATTGACGCGAATCCTAAAGATAGATCTATTGGGCCTAACAAACCCCATCCAAAGTACCGGATGCTTTAGTACTTCGAAATTTATATCATATCCGAAGGGTGTCCCGGAATGATGGGGATATTCTTATATATGCATCTTGTTAATGTCGGTTACCAGGTGTTCACCATATGAATGATTTTTATCTCTATGTATGGGATGTGTATTGAAATATGAATCCCGTGGTCTATTGTTACGATTTGATATATATAGGTTAAACCTATAACTCACCAACATTTTTGTTGACGTTTAAAGCATGTTTATTCTCAGGTGAATACTAAGAGCTTCCGCTGTTGCATACTAAAATAAGGACAAGATTTGGAGTCCTTGTTTGTAGGATATTGTTTAAAAACTGCATTCAAGAAACATATGTCGATGTAATATATTTCTATTGTAAACCATTATGTAATGGTCGTGTGTAAACAGTATATTTTAGATTATCATTATTTGATAATCTACGTAATGTTTTTAAAACCTTTATTGATAAAATAAAGGTTATGGTTGTTTTAAAAATGAATGCAGTCTTTGAAAAACGTCTCATATAGAGGTCAAAACCTCGCAACGAAATCAATTAATATGGAACGTTTATAATCAATATGAACGAGACATTTCAGTTGGTATCCGAGCGTTGGTCTTAGAGAACCAGAAAATTTGCATTAGTGTGTCTTATCGAGTTTGTTAGGATGCATTAGTGAGTCTGGACTTCGACCGTGTTTTCTTTAAAAATGATTGCTTAACATTTTTGTTGGAAACTATATATTATTAACATGTAAATATTCTGTGATATATTAATCTCTTAACATGTTTGATATTGTGTGATAGATGTCTACCTCTAGCACAAATCCCATTGACTCACCTAATAATAATGAAGAGTCGAATATATATTGGCAAGATTCACAAGTTCCCGAAGAACCGGAAGAAGAGAAAACGGAACCGGAAGAAGAGGAACCGGAAGAAGAGGAACCAGAAGAAGAGGAACCGGAAGAAGAAGAGGTTCCCGAGGGGGGTATAGTAGGAACCACAGAAAATCGGTCAAATAAAAGAAAATCCTCAACCAATGGACCAAAGTTAATAATGGTCAATGGTGTTTCCGCTAAGGAAGCAAAATATTGGGAAAATTACCAATTTTCCGATGAATCGGATCCTGATGAGGATTCCGATGATGTTATAGAAATTACCCCGACCCAATTTAATGAGGTAAAAGAAAATAATAAGGGAAAAGGCATCAAAATAAAGAAATCTGATTCCGACCCCGATGAACTTTATATGTACCGTCAACACCCGTATTTTCAATATCGTGACAATAACCCGGGCACCTCTAAACCACCAGGTTTTTCTAAACCAATGTGGAAAACGACAGCTCGTATTAGAGGAACATCATATATCCCTAGAAAATTAGGAAAAAGAACCAAGTTCGAAGAAGAAGAAACCAGTGATTCAGATTAGAAGGGTGTGAGCATGTTGTGTAATAAATGTATTGCAGTGTGCTTGTACTTTTATGTTCTATGTAAAAATTGCTTGTATTGTTTGTTATTACAAATCAAATCCTTGTCTATTTTACAGTATAAAAACAAAACGGACGTTAAGGGTAGACAACCGAATATTTTAGAAGACCTACCAGAGGATATGATTGAGGAAATCTTGTCTAGAGTCAGTCAGAATTCATCAGCACATTTAGTTATGGTGAAATTAACTTGTCAAACATTTGAAAGACTTTCCAGAAATGCCTTAGTTTATAAAAGGATTTCCTTTGATAGGTGGGGTATATCACATTGGGGAGAATTTAAGTTACGCTGTGTTTTCTTTAAAGCATTAAATGCGGGGAACCCAAATGAAATTTTACGCTACGGGTTAAGAACCTATTTTGACTCAACATATCCCAACATAGGATTTCGTGAATTAGAAAGAGCTTCTAACATGCAACATAAAGAAGCATGTTATGCTTACGGGTTAGTGATGTTCACTTCTTACCAAAGTGAGAAAAAGAACATCGGATTGCAGCTTTTAAATAAAACTTTCCCACAAGTGACGAATTCAGTAGTTGGGGTTAGAAACAAGGTTTTTAGATTATTACGGGGCTGTTGGACATTACAAAACCCTCGTCCTTTTGACGACATTACAACATGCTGCCTAGCCAATGGTCATAACGGTTATTTTCCACAAGACCAAGGATGGGAAGTCGTCTTAGTAAAACCAGAATGCATGACTTGTTTCTGGACTTATGAATTACGTGTCTTTATTTCCTTTACTGAACAACTTGTGTATTAACTAGATTTATCTTCAAAACTGTCCTTATCATAGTGTACTATATTTCATGTTATATGTAATATAGCGAAGTTGTAAGTTTGAAGAATATTTGTATGTGATATATTATTATAATCAGTTTTTCATATGGAATTGTAGTATTTGAATTGTATATTAGCTACTAAGTATGAACTTAACGGGTAGGTAGTACCCGAATTTAAACTTATAAAACGCTAATATGAAGAAAAAGCTTTTATAAATGAGTTCATATTATGCTACGAGTTACTATTGACTACTCTCAATATTCTGTATGATTAACTTGTTTCATTTGACTATTTTGAAGGAAATGGCACCGACTACTCGACACACCTTGAATATGAGCGAAGAGGAATTTCGTGCATTTCTTGCTTCAAACATAGCCGCAGTACAGGCCGCGCTACATACCTACAATAACTCTGAATCTAGCAATACAGCTAACGGCACAAGAAATCGTGTAGGATGCTCCTACAAGGAATTCACTGCCTGCAAACCTTCAGAATTTGATGGGACCGAAGGACCAATCAGATTGAAATGGTGGACCGAGAAAGTTAAATCGATGTTTGCCATAAGTAAGTGTGCTGAAGGAGACAAAGTGAAGTACGCTACGCATACCTTCACAGGTATTGCGTTAACATGGTGTAATACCTATCTAGAGCAAGTGGGACAAGATGCTGCTTACGCGCTACCTTGGTCAGCATTCAAGCACTTGATGAACGAGAAGTACCGTCCCAGAATCGAGGTCAATAAGCTCAAGTTAGAACTTAGAGGGTTACGAACACAGGGATTCGATATTACTTCGTACGAAAGACGATTCACAGAATTGTGCCTATTGTGTCCGAGAGCGTTCGAAGATGAGGAAGAGAAGATCGACGCGTTTGTGAAAGGGTTACCGGAGAGAATCCAAGAAGATATAAGTTCACACGAGCCTGCCTCCATACAAAAGGCATGTAGAATGGCTCACAAATTAGTGAACCAGATTGAGGGAAGAATTAAAGAACAGGCGGCCGAAGAGGCCAACGTGAAGTTAGTCAAAAGAAAGTGGGAGAAAAACGGTGATAAGAATCACCAAAACAACAACAACTATCCCAACAATCATCTCAACAACAATAACAACCGCAACAACAACAACAATCAGAAGCAGCTATGCCAAAGGTGTGAAAAGTATCACTCGGGGTTCGGCACCAAATTTTGCAACAAGTGTAAAAGAAATGGTCATAGCGCGGCGAAGTGTGAGGTCTACGGACCAGGGGTTAATAGAACGAAAGGAACAAATGGTGTCGGAACGAGTAATGGCGGAGCAAGTATTGTCGGGGCAAGTTATGCCAATGTAGTTTGTTATAAATGTGGAAAACCGGGCCACATTATTAGAAATTTCCCGAACCAGGAGAACACGAATGGACAAGGCCGCGGAAGAGTTTTCAATATTAATGCGGCAGAGGCACAGGAAGACCCGGAGCTTGTTACGGGTACGTTTCTTATTGACAATAAATCTGCTTACGTTTTATTTAATTCGGGTGCGGATAGAAGCTATATGAGTAGAGATTTTTGTGCTAAATTAAGTTGTCCATTGACGCCGTTGGATAGTAAATTTTTACTCGAATTAGCAAACGGTAAATTAATTTCAGCATATTATATATGCCGGAATCGAGAAATAAAACTGGGTAGCGAAATATTTAAGATTGATTTGATACCAGTAGAGTTAGGGAGTTTTGATGTAATAGTTGGCATGGACTGGCTGAAGGAGATGAAAGCAGAGATCGTATGTTACAAAAATGCAATTCGCATTATACAAGAAGAAGGAGAACCCTTAATGGTGTATGAAAAAAGGGCAACACGAAGCTACATCTTATTAGTAATTTGAAGGCACAAAAACTAATAACAAAAGGTTGCTATGCTATTCTAGCACATGTCGAGAAAGTACAAACTGAAGAAAAGAGCATCAATGATGTTCCCGTCGCAAAAGAATTTCCTGATGTATTTTCGAAAGAATTACCGAGACTACCTCCACATCAATCTGTTGAATTTCAAATAGATCTTGTACTAGGAGCTGCACCAATAGCTCGTGCTCCTTACAGACTCGCACCCAGTAAGATGAAAGAACTGCAAAGCCAACTGCAAGAACTATTAGAACGTGGTTTCATTCGACCAAGCACATCACCATGGGGAGCTCCTGTTTTGTTTGTCAAGAAGAAGGATGGTACATTTAGGTTGTGTATTGACTACAGAGAGTTGAATAAACTTACCATCAAAAACCGTTATCCACTGCCGAGAATTGACGAATTATTTGATCAACTACAAGGCTCGTCGGTTTATTCAAAAATCGATTTACGTTCTGGATATCATCAAATGCGAGTAAAGGAGGATGATATTCCAAAAACTGCTTTTAGGACGCGTTATTGTCATTACGAGTTTATGGTTCTACCGTTTGGATTGACTAATGCACCAGCTGTGTTCATGGACCTTATGAACCGAGTGTGTGGGCCATATCTTGACAAGTTTGTCATTGTTTTCATCGATGACATACTTATTTACTCAAAGAATGATCAAGAGCACGAAGAACATTTGAGAAAAGTGCTAGAAGTATTGAGGAAAGAAAAACTGTACGCTAAGTTTTCAAAGTGTGCATTTTGGTTGGAAGAAGTTCAATTCCTCGGTCACATAGTGAACAAAGAAGGTATCTAGGTGGACCCGGCAAAGTTCAAAACCGTTGAAAAGTGGGAAACCCCAAAAACTCCGAAGCATATATGAAAGGACCCGTCCTAATCCATCCGGACGAAGTCCATATCGATTATAAACGATTCACAACAGTTGATTACATCGCGAGGTACTTGACCTCTATATGATACATTTTACAAACATTGCATTCGATTTTAAAAGACAATCTTTCTTCACAACGAAAGTTGACGACATGCATACTATTTCATAATATATCCAACTATAATTGACTTAATAATAATCTTGATGAACTCGACGACTCGAATGCAACTTCTTTTGAAATATGCCATGAATGACTTCAAGTAATATTTCGAAAATGAGCAAATGCACAGCGGAAGATTTCTTTCGTACCTGAGAATAAACATACTTTCAAGTGTCAACCAAAAGGTTGGTGAGTTCATTAGTTTAACATAAATAAACATTTCATCATTTTAATAGACCACAAGATTTCATATTTCCACTTCTCATAAACATAGTCCCATGCATAGAGACAAAAATATCATTCATATGGATTGAACACCTGGTAACCGACATTCACAATTTGTATATAAGAATATCCCCATCATTCCGGGATCCTCCTTCGGACATGATATAAATTTCGAAGTACTAAAGCATCCGGTACTTTGGATGGGGCTTGTTGGGCCCGATAGATCTATCTTTAGAGTTCGCGTCAATTAGGGTGTCTGTTCCCTAATTCTTAGATTACCAGACTTAATAAAAAGGGAATATTCGATTTCGATCATTCAACCATATAATGTAATTTCAATTACTTGTGTCTATTTCGTAAATCAGTTATAAAAACAGCGCATGTATTCTCAGTCCCAAAAATATATATTGCAAAAGTATTTAAAAAGGGAGTAATGAAACTCACGCATATAAATATTGTAAAACAGTTAATAAAGCATTTGCATGTATTCTCAGTCCAAAAATATAAAGGGTAAAAAGGCAAATAAAACTCACACATATAAATATTGTAAAACAGTTAATAAAACATTTGCATGTATTCTCAGCCCAAAAATGTATATAAAAAGGGAATAATGAAACTCACCTATTGTATTTTGTAGTAAAAATACATATGACGACATTTAACAATGCAGGGTTGGCCTCGGATTCACGAACCTATATCATTTGTATATATATTAAAACATATAGTCGTAATCGAATAAATATATATTATTATTAGTGATGTAATTTATATATTTAATAATTTATAGGTTTCATTATTTATATATTTTCATTTTATATATGTAATTATTACTACAGTTAAGTTACGTGTATTAATTACATATATATATATATATATATATATATATATATATATATATATATATATATATATATATATATATATATATATATATATATATATATATATATATATATATATATATAATCTTTACTTATAACCTTATTAATGCCATTAAAACCTTTATTTTTATAATCAATATTATTTTAATAAATGACCTAGATATTACTTGTTAATATAAATAATGTTAGTTTTAATGATAATAAATTAATAATTTTTGTAAAAATAATAATAATAATAATAAAATATTAGTAGTGATCATAATAATAATATTATTAACTATTAATAATAATACTTATTACTATCTTAAAAACTTAACAGTGTTAGATCTATACTTACATATGTATAGCTATTTTGTTTACAATATGCATGATCATAGTTATATCTCAATCAATATAAATTTTATATTTATCTAAATACTTATCTTATTCAAGATCATAAGAGTTTCCATAATTTCCAAGTTTAGTTCATAAACGTATAATACTTATTAATAATCATCATCATGATTGTACAATAATAATAATAATAATAATAATAATAATAATAATAATAACACTAATAACAATAACACTAATAATAATAATAATAATAATAATAATAATAATAATCATGATGATGATGATAATAATAATAATAATAATAAAAGTACTACCTTAATGAAAGGAGCTTTAAAAGAATAAACACTCTTGCCCAAGCTCGAACCCATGACCTCCAGCTCACCCGCAAACACCTCACACCATCCCTCTATTACTATTTTTCTGATTTGTACTACTAGCTTAATATATTTACCCCAAAATCGGTTTTAACATACTACTTTGCTCTTGTTTCAGCCCACTGAAAAATCGGTTGGGCCTCGGTCCAATTACAGCCCACAGACCCAGTCTTTCACAGCAACCCAACCAGTTTTTATATAAAAAAAAATATATACAGTCACGCCTAGTTTCGAACCCGCGATCTACTGTTCAACACCCAGACTCCAAACCGCTGATCCATTTCTATTTTTCTGTAATTATACGACCCTATTATCTATATAACCTGTTTCTGTCTTTCTTTTTATTCTTTCTTCTTCAAACCAAGACCCATGACTATTCATCTTTTTTTTTTAAAAAATTTAAACGTGATCATCATTTTAATCATCAAATCATCATCATCATTATAATCGTGCTTATCATCATCAATATTACTTATCTTCGCTATTATACTCATCATGAACGATCACCCTTAATTATCATCATTAACTCACCTCGTCACCATCATCATCTCATTATCGTTATCCATCACCATTATCACGTGCAGCAGCAGCAGTAAGATTACAAGTCGAACGGGAAGAAGAAAGGAGAAAGAAAAAAAAATTTATATAGCGACGGTTTCCCTTTCTTTTTTTCGATTGGTGATGGTTAATAGATGATGGTGGTTGAGCTGTGGCAGGGGTGGAGAAGGTTATTGTAACTTGGTCGAGTAACATGGTGACGGGTTTATGGTAGTCTCCGTTGGTTATCAGGGTGAGTGAGGTGATCATGGAGGTGAGCAAAATGGGTTTCATGAGTAGAACATAAACAAGTACAGCAGCCATTGATGGCGGTTTTGGTGATATATGGTGGCGGATAGGATTGAATACACACATGAATATAAATAGTGGGTCGAAGGAGGTGTTGGTGGTGGTGTTATGATGAAGGTGGTGGATAGGATGAGGGTGACTCGAGGGTGGTGGAAGGTGGTTTGTCGGTGGTTGTAATGATAGAAGGTGGTTTACAAAATGATTGTGTGTGTGTTGGGTCTAGGCACAAGATGTAAAAGAAGCAATTTAATTGCTTCAAACTTTGTGGTTTGGTGTAGGTTAGGCATGAAAAACCCTGAAAGAAAATATGAAAAGGTGATGAATCGTTGGTTATTTTGATGTGATCAAGTTGCAGAAAGAGAAGAAACATTTTAAAGTTGGTAATGATTTATTCTCATATCTGTATCCTTATATATATATATCTATATATATATATATATATATATATATATATATATATATATATATATATATATATGTTAGTTGGTGGAATGATGAAAGGTAGAAAGACAAGCACAGTATAAATGTGAATTCAATATTTAAATAGTTAGCATACGATGATTTGGAGTCTTCTACCGACAGTTTTCACGGGCTGTGTTATAACGTGGTTCATTGCTAAACAGTTAAAATATAAAAGTGTTCCTAAAAATCCTAAATTTTTAGATTAAATATATTTAATTATTTCACTCATTAACTGTTTGAAACCTGATCAAAAAGGTTTAATAGTTATTTATTTTATGTTCCAATTTATATGTACGGAGTGCTAACATTTATTCTTAAAAAGGTAAAAATATTTTTGATAAATCTAAAATCTTCGTAATCAGTTTACAGTCCAACTTTTATTTCAATCCATCATGAACATGTACAATATCTATATTAAAACTAATAAAACATCAACCGATTGTTACTGACGTTTACTAATTAAGCTCAAAATCATTCATTTTCCATTTACTCTCCCTCTAAATATAATCAGTTTTAAATAACAAGTTTTATCACATAAATATATATTATATATTTTTAAACAAATAGATTTAATATTATTTTATATATTTACAAGTACTATTTATATACATATTTATATACATATATATATATATATATATATATATATATATATATATATATATATATATATATACATTTAAAATAATAGTTTTCATTATATCGCATCTTATTTTACATATTTATTTCCAATAATTAACTCATATATTATTTCAATTAATATTTCAAATTATTACACACACACACACACACACACACACACACACACACACATACACACACACACATATATATATATATATATATATATATATATATATATATATATATATATATATATATATATATATATATATATATATATATATATATATATATATATATATATAATATTTAATTATACATGTATCTATTTTCAATTAGTTGTTCGTGAATCGTCGAGAACAGTCAAAGGTCAATTGAATATATGAAACAGTTTAAAAAAATTTGAAACTCAGATTAACAGACTTTGCTTACCTTGTCAAAGATATTAAATCGTATCGAGAGTTTGGTTCAAAATTAGTCGAAATTTTCCGGGTCACTACAGTACCTACCTGTTAAAGAAATTTCGTCCCGAAATTTGAGTGAGGTCGTCATGGCTAACAATAAAAATGTTTTCATGATGAATATGAGTTGATAAATAGAGTTTTATTATCATTGAGTAATATGGATAAAATAATTTGATTCGAAGAGTACGAATGAAGATATCACAAAAGAGTGAAATGAATAAATGAAGTTTCGTTTTAACTTTTGACGTTGCCTTGGTTGAATTCCGGAATTCAAGGGATTTGATGAAAATCTTCGAAATCTATAAAATTTGTTTCTTCGGCGAATAAGGAATTTAGGATCTCTATAATTAAATACGGTGATCTGCCTTGATTACTCTGTCTGATATTTCTATTATGAATTAAACTCTTTCGTTCCATTATACTCACCATTCCTATACTTTCTTTCTTAGTTCATACATAAAAAAAAAAAAAAAATTGTGAAAATGTTTATCCAGTTCTGATCCTTGTTCTTATTCTGACTATCGCAATGATCGTTCTTCTTTTCCAACTCCCACCGGAAGAATCTGTTTATTTCTACTATGCTCTAGAGATTATTGTATTTATAATCCTCCAGTGTCTTTATATTGCTATACGCACTGATATCCACAGTTTGTAATTTCGGTGTTGTTGTTGGGTTTTATATCTTCCTTTATATTTCGAAGTCTCTGCTTCTGTCTTCTATAATCATTGTCATCCACAGTTAATGTTCCCTTCTATTTGCTACGATTTATACTCCCATTTTCACTTCGAAGCTTCACTCTTTCGTTTCTTCTTCTTGCGATTAAACATCTCTTGTAGTGGTCCAAAATTCGCAGATATGAATTTCGAAATGGACATAGTTAACGTTCTAAGAAGGAAATTTGTAATGGCACGATCTTGATTTGTCAAATTACCAGAATTACTAAGGATAGAACTATCAAGAATATATTTTCTTGATATGTTCAGAAGTTAAGTAGAATGAAAGAGTTATGTAACATGGCACATGATGACGTTATGGTCTGTGAATCATCATGTTTCATTAGAAACTCAGCATGACTTACTGTAATATAATCACGTTGATCAAATGTCTTTATATTATACTAACTCATGCATCAGTTCCCAACACTACTTCAAAAACATTCATATTTTAAGCTCGAAAGTTTACAGAATATAGAAACTAACAGTTTCTATATGATGTAACACTGATAGCACGAAGAGATTAATGATTTTAGATAAGAATAGTTATGAAAATATCTTTAGAAATATGGAGGATATTTATAATGAAAGATACGATGATATCTTGGAATTTCTAATATCGAAGGATGGTGAAGAAAAATTTTCCGCAAGATTTTAACATGACTTCGGAACATGATATTCTCTAATGATTTCGACTGATTCAGAATTACCTGGATTCTTTGAATATAGGGTTTGGTCCTTGTATTTGTCTTTGGTATCCTTCATAGTTAACTCAATCCATTTTTCAGTACCAAATTTTCTATCGAGCGTTCCCAACACTCCATTCTTTATCACCAAACTTTTGGCTGTTGAGGTGGTTTACAGTTTTTGTTGCTTCATTCAACTTTTCAAAATTCAGAGCATTAATTCGCAGACTGGGTGCTTTTTAAAATTTCAGAATGGAAGGTCATAGTTCTAAGAGATAATTGTTATATGGATACATATAACTATTGATGTG
Source organism: Rutidosis leptorrhynchoides (assembly GCF_046630445.1). NCBI lineage: Eukaryota > Viridiplantae > Streptophyta > Magnoliopsida > Asterales > Asteraceae > Rutidosis > Rutidosis leptorrhynchoides. The sequence continues at coordinate 304,743,546 of NC_092334.1, forward strand.
GAAACGTTGCGAGACTTACAATACAGATTTGCTAATTTCCGGTAATTGGTATGGCAATTCTTATTACAAGATGCGGATGAGTACATGATGAGACTTCAATAGATAATTATAGTGATTTGTCGGAGAGATTTAAGCCAAGGAGCAACGAGGTTGCTGGTACGTCTACTGATAATATTGAAAGGACCCGTTCATATACATTATAAACGATTCACAATAGTTGATTACATCGCGAGGTATTTGACCTCTATATGATACATTTTACAAACATTGCATTCGTTTTTAAAAGACAAACTTTCTTTACAACGAAAGTTGATGGCATACACACCATTTCATAATACATCCAACTATAATTGGCTTAATAATAATCTTGATGAACTTAATGACTCGAATGCAACGTCTTTCAAAATATGCCATGAATGACTCCAAGTAATATCCTTAAAATGAGCAAATGCACAGCGGAAGATTTCTTTAATACCTGAGAATAAACATGCTTTAAAGTGTCAACCAAAAGGTTGGTGAGTTCATAGGTTTATCATAACAATCATTTCAATATATTAATAGACCACAAGATTTCCGTTTATAAATATATGTACACTCGCAAGTGTATAAAAGTATTCTATAAGTTGTAGGCACCCGGTAACAAGCCTTAACGTTCATATTTTACCCTTTGAAGTACACCAGATCAGGTGTGTTTAAAATAACCTCGAAGTACTAAAGCATCCCATAGTCAGGATGGGGTTTGTCAGGCCCAATAGATCTACCTTTAGGATTCGCGCCTACTGTACATAGACAAGTAGTTTAATGTTACCAAGCTAAGGGTATATTTCTGGTTTAAACCCACATAGAATTAGTTTTAGTACTTGTGCCTATTTCGTAAAACATTTATAAAACAGCGCATGTATTCTCAGCCCAAAAAAATATATAAAAAGGGAGTAATGAAACTCACAATACTGTATTTCGTAGTAAAAATACATATAACGTCATTTAACAAGTGCAAGGTTGGCCTCGGATTCACGAACGTATCAATATTGAGATTCAATATTGCAGGAAAGTACGTAGACGCAACGGAGGTGATAAACACTAGATTGACCTCACGAGCATACCCATGAACCATACCCATCACCTCCATAGCTATAACCCATAATTTCCTTAGCTTCGACTCATTCAAAAAAAACTATTTTGAAATCACTCGGACAGCACTCCGTCGTAATATTTTATGTATACTAATAATATCTTGAAATAATACAAATATTTATAAATCGATTGAGAGAGTTTAGAGAAATATATTTTCAAGTTTCTATGAAATAATGAAACCTATTGAATTCTATTTATAATAGATTTTTGAATTATTAAAGTGAATTATTAAAGTATGAATTATTAAAGTGAATTATTAAAGTATGAATTATTAAAGTATGAATTATTAAAGTGAATTATTAAAGTATGAATTATTAAAGTGAATTATTAAAGTATGAATTATTAAATTGAATTATTAAAGTATGAATTATTAAAGTGAATTATTAAAGTATGAATTATTAAAGTGAATTATTAAAGTATGAATTATTAAAGTTAAAGTAAAGTAAAAGTAAAGTAAAGGTAAAGTTAAAGTATAGTAAAAGTATAAAAACTATGTATGTATAATACGCATATAAATATATATAATATTAATTTAAATCGTTATATATATTTAATGAAATAAAATATAAATATCGTTATATTTATTATACTGGTTAAGTAATGAGTTGTCAAAAGTGATTCTAGATATTTATAAAAGTTATATACATTTTAATAATAAAGTTCTTTTTAAACTGAAAACGTCTTTGTACGTTTGAAAATAGATTAATAGAATATTATGAAAACCAATTCTCCACTAACTTTTGTCTAACTTTCATAAATGACACTTTTTGTTTTTATTTATAAATAGATTTATAAATTATTCTGAATATCGTTAAGAGGAATAGATTTTCTCAAATCATAGTGGACCTCTCAACAGAGACTTGTAATCATAATTCAATATTTCTGATAATTCAATCATTTAATATTTTTTTTAATTTCGTCGAAAATCATATTGAAACAAATACGTTCGTGTAAAGTATTATACGTTTAATACTTTATTAATATTCTCAAGTTATAATATATATATACATATACATATCTATTTATATATAACGGTTCGTGAATCGTCAGAATTTGGTCGAGGTTATAATGAATGTATGAACACAGTTTAAAATTCTTGAGATTTAACTTAACAAACTTTGCTTATCGTGTCAGAATAATATAAAGATTAAAGTTTAAATTTGGTCAGAAATTTCCGGGTCGTCACAGTACCTACCCGTTAAAGAAATTTCGTCCCCGAAATTTGATAGAGGTCGTCGTGACTAACAATGAGAATGTTATTATAATGATTATAGAGTTTTATCATGTTCAAGAAGCATGGATAAAATAATTCGATTACTCGAAGCGTGTGAGTGAAGTTATCGTAAATGAATGAAATGAGAAAATAGGGATTCATCTTCTCTTTTGACGTCATCCCGGTTGATCTCCGAATTAAAGAAAATCTTTTTAATCTATATAGCATTTGATTCTTTGGTGATTAAGGAAATTATGATCCTCTTCGATTTAATGCGATGATTCATCTCGATTTTTCTGTCGGATATTTCACTATAAATCCACCTCCTTCGTTTCCTTTTAATTCACACCTTCTATTCTTTCTCCCTCAATTCTTACTTTAAAATTATTCGTCAATATGCTTCATCCAGTGCTAATTCTCGATATACTCCTCACTTTCATATCTGTCGTTCTTCTTTTTCATCTACCTCCAGAAGAATCTATTTTCTTCTACTATACTCTTGGTTTTATAGTGTTTTTAGTTCTCCCGTGTCTTTATATTGCTATATGCATTGATATATACGGTTTGTGATTTCTGGGTTGTTGTTGTGTTTTATATCTTCCCTTATATTTCAAAGTCCTTGCTTCTTCTATAATCATTGTCATCCACAGTTAATGCTATCTTCTATTTGCTATGATTTATACTCCCATTTCTAGTTCGGAGCTTTGTCCTTTCGTTTCTTCTTCTTGCGATTAAGCAACGTTTATAATGGTCCAGTATTAGCAGATATGAATTTCAGAATGAACATAGTTAATGTTCTAAGAAGGAAATTTGTAATGGCACGATCTTGATTTGTCAAATTACCAGAATATTCTGGAAAAGACCGAATCATCAAGAAATATTTTCTTGATATTTTAGAGGTTGAAGAGAATACAAGAGTCGTGTAACATGGCACATGATGACGTTATGATCTGTGAATCATCACGTTCCATTTAGAACTCAACATGACTTACCGTAATATAATCACGTTGATCAAGTGTCATTATATTATACTAATTCATGCTTCAGTTCCCAACACTACTTCAAAAATATTTCTATTTTAAACTCGAAAGTTTATAGAATATAGAAACTAATAGTTTCTTATATGATGTAACACTGATAGCGCAAAGAGATAAATGACTTCAGATAAGATTAGTTGTGAAAATATCTTCAGAAATATCGTAGATATTTATAATGAAAGATATGATAATATCTTAGAATTTCTAATATTGATGGATGATGATGAAGATTTGTCTGTAAAGGTTTAGAATAAAGATTAAAGTATTCGTTAATGACTTTAGCAGCACTGAATCATTTGGATTCTTTGAAGGCAGATTTAGTCTTTGTAATTTGTCCACAGCCTCCTTCATAGTCTGTTCACTCCGTTTTCCAGTTCCAAACCTTCTCTTTTTCTCAGCTTTACCACCTTATTATTCTTTGTCATCAAACTTTTTACTGTTAAGATCGTTTACAGTTTTTGATGCTTCGTCAGCATTTTAAGAACTAGTTTGCAGTTCAAAATATTTTTCAGAACTTCACATTCAAAGTATGTAAGTCCAGGAGATAGACGTTTTACGTACACATATAACTGTTGGCGTAGACATGCTGCGAGATTTCAAAATACTGGTTGCTGATTTCCGATGATTCGTATGACAATTCTCGTTACAAGATGCGAATGAGTAAATGATGTGATTTCAATAAATATAATGATTTTTCGAAAAGTCAAAGATAATTGAAGTTGTTGGTAAGTTTATTGCTAATGTGGCGAGATATGAAAGGTTCCCCAGTAACGATGACGAAAGGGCAACGTATCTATCGAGGTTATAATAAGACTAGTCCGACTGAAAAGTCGAAGTTGACTTGTTGGAGCTGTGATAAAACTGGCTACTTTGAAAAGGAATTGAAAAGTCATTTTTGCTAATAAATGCCAAAGGGTCTGACACGGATACGCGTCGAACTATGACTTTAGCTTCGAGAGCTTTTTACGTACATAACTGTGGGTAATATGTGGTTGGATCATCATCTCGATTGTTCATTGTTTGAAGTGTCTTCGGAAACTTCGGAGAGTTTGAACACAGTTTGTAATCGTTAATATACATATGATGTTCTAACACAGTTTTGAAGTCAAAGTATAGCTTTGAAAGATGTAAGAATCTCAGAGTGATGATACTGTTTATATCCTGAATTAAATTTTGCAATTTCAAAATAAGAATATGTAATTGAATTTGAATGAGTATGGTTGTTTTGATTTTTATGAATGAATGTATATTATTGTGAAAGTAGGAAGTATAGTTGATAATTTGCTTAATCAGATTCGAAGAATGTAACATATTAATTGTGAATTTATATATCTCTCGGGTATTACCTACCCGTTATAAAAAATTCACAATTAATATTTTGTACAAAAGAATTTTATTACAGTCTTTATGAAAATATATATATGTATATTTTCTTCAGATGTAACATAGATTTAATGAGTTAATATTAAATTAAACTCATTTGATTTACAGTTGAAACTAGAATTGAGTAATCCCTAAAGACTTTAGAAATTACATAACTTTTACGGAGTATTTATTCAATAAAATTGAAATTATGAATTAATACTTCGTTATTTGTTGGTGTTTGTGGAATTCTTGTGAATTTCGCAAGGTACGAATAATGTTATTTGAAAAGTTTCGAGTACATCGACGATGAAAGTGAAAAATCAAACTTATATTTGAATAATTCATTTGATTTATTATGAATTGGGATTTATTGAATTGAGGCAGAGATTGTAGTTAATGATGGTTAAGTTGTGGACGAAGGACGTACATTATCGCATATTAGTAACATGAATTAACCGAGTAGTTAAGATTCACACATAATAGCTTAGTACGGAAAGATTTATTATGGTCTAAAAATTTATATATAAGATATACATATAAATCCTTCAGTGGAAATGAGTTAATACTTCATAACTCGTTGATACAATATATTTGTTGTTGATTCGTAATGATGTCCACAATGATTCTTGAACTGACAGAGTTTGTGATGTTACAGGTGCTGTTGATTCTGACGATACTGACGGCACTGACTGTGTTGATGATGCTACGGTCCTATTGATGCTGTTGGTAAAACAATTCTAGCTTGTAAATCGTACACTATTTTCGATCAAAGTTTCTACTCTACCATCTCCATTCACTCATCCGATTTACGGTGAGAATTAAATAATCTCTAAGATTTTAGAGATTACATAACTGCCGTAGAGATATCTCTTCAATGAAGTTTATGAATTAATACTTCATCGTTTGTTGTTGTTGATATTCCTGGATATTTACAGGGCGTATGACGTTGATGTTTGAGATACAGATTGTGATGTTGCGGTGTGGGATGTGGATGTTGTTGTTGGTGGTGGTGATGGTACTGTTGGTGTTGCTGACGGTGGTACTGTTTATGCTGCTGGTGCTGCTGCTGGTGTTTGTAACCTTTGCACCATATTCTCCAAAGCCACTACCCAAGCGCGAAGCTCGTTGACTTCTTCTATTACACCGGGGTGATTGTCGGTTCGGACGAGCGGATAAATAAAATCTAGAATTTGGTGTAGTATGTAATCGTGACGAGATACTCTAGAAATAAGAGAGAAAATGGTGTTTTGGATAGGTTCGCCGGTAAGTGCTTCAGGTTCTTCGCCAAGAGGGCAATGTGGTGGATGGAAGGGATCACCTTCTTCTTGTCTCCAATGATTTAGGAGGCTACGAACCCATCCCCAATTCATCCAGAATAGATGATGACTAATTGGTTGATCCATTCCAGTCACACTGCTTTCGGAACTTGAGTGGGATTCCATTTCGGAATTCGAGGGACTTGAACTAATGACGAATTCCATTTCGTACGATTGAATAAAGAATTTTTTGTTTGATATGAAATGATTTTCCAGCTATCGGGTGGTATTCTAATTATATAGAGCAAAAGGTTTCATAGATTACGGAGAAATTTACGAAATATGTCAGGCAAAGTTTACAGTAACAGATACGCTAAGATATGAATTAGCAGATACGCTAAGATATGAATTTTGTCTATACACTATTCATGCAATCAATGCAATAAGATGTGTCTAGACTAAGAATGATAAGAAGGTAATTTCAGACAAAAATGACGAGCAAAACTTTTGACATGCAGACACGGTCGAAGTCCAGACTCACTAATGCATCATAACGACTATCAGTTAGACACACTAATGCAGACCTGGTTCGCTAAGACCACCGCTCTGATACCAACTGAAAGGACCCGTTCATATACATTATAAACGATTCACAATAGTTGATTACATCGCGAGGTATTTGACCTCTATATGATACATTTTACAAACATTGCATTCGTTTTTAAAAGACAAACTTTCTTTACAACGAAAGTTGACGGCATACACACCATTTCATAATACATCCAACTATAATTGGCTTAATAATAATCTTGATGAACTCAATGACTCGAATGCAACGTCTTTCAAAATATGCCATGAATGACTCCAAGTAATATCCTTAAAATGAGCAAATACACAGCGGAAGATTTCTTTAATACCTGAGAATAAACATGCTTTAAAGTGTCAACCAAAAGGTTGGTGAGTTCATAGGTTTATCATAACAATCATTTCAATATATTAATAGACCACAAGATTTCCGTTTATAAATATATGTACAATCGCAAGTGTATAAAAGTATTCTATAAGTTGTAGGCACCCGGTAACAAGCCTTAACGTTCATATTTTACCCTTTGAAGTACACCAGATCAGGTGTGTTTAAAATAACCTCGAAGTACTAAAGCATCCCATAGTCAGGATGGGGTTTGTCAGGCCCAATAGATCTACCTTTAGGATTCGCGCCTACTGTACATAGACAAGTAGTTTAATGTTACCAAGCTAAGGGTATATTTCTGGTTTAAACCTACATAGAATTAGTTTTAGTACTTGTGCCTATTTCGTAAAACATTTATAAAACAGCGCATGTATTCTCAGCCCAAAAAAATATATAAAAAGGGAGTAATGAAACTCACAATACTGTATTTCATAGTAAAAATACATATAACGTCATTTAACAAGTGCAAGGTTGGCCTCAGATTCACGAATGTATCAATATTGAGATTCAATATTGCAGGAAAGTACGTAGACGCAACGGAGATGATAAGCACTAGATTGACCTCACGAGCATACCCATGAACCATACCCATCACCTCCATAGCTATAACCCATAATTTCCTTAGCTTCGACTCATTCAAAATAATTGAGAGAGTTTTCATGTATACTAATAATATCTTGAAATAATACAAATATTTATAAATCGATTGAGAGAGTTTAGAGAAATATATTTTCAAGTTTCTATGAAATAATGAAACCTATTGAATTCTATTTATAATAGATTTTTGAATTATTAAAGTGAATTATTAAAGTATGAATTATTAAAGCGAATTATTAAAGTATGAATTATTAAAGTATGAATTATTAAAGTAAATTATTAAAGTATGAATTATTAAAGTGAATTATTAAAGTATGAATTATTAAAGTGAATTATTAAAGTATGAATTATTAAAGTGAATTATTAAAGTATGAATTATTAAAGTGAATTATTAAAGTATGAATTATTAAAGTTAAAGTAAAGTAAAAGTAAAGTAAAGGTAAAGTTAAAGTATAGTAAAAGTATAAAAACTATGTATGTATAATACGCATATAAATATATATAATATTAATTTAAATCGTTATATATATTTAATGAAATAAAATATAAATATCGTTATATTTATTATACTGGTTAAGTAATGAGTTGTCAAAAGTGATTCTAGATATTTATAAAAGTTATATACATTTTAATAATAAAGTTCTTTTTAAACTGAAAACGTCTTTGTACGTTTGAAAATAGATTAATAGAATATTATGAAAACCAATTCTCCACTAACTTTTGTCTAACTTTCATAAATGACACTTTTTGTTTTTATTTATAAATAGATTTATAAATTATTCTGAATATCGTTAAGAGGAATAGATTTTCTCAAATCATAGTGGACCTCTCAACAGAGACTTGTAATCATAATTCAATATTTCTGATAATTCAATCATTTAATATTTTTTTTTTAATTTCGTCGAAAATCATATTGAAACAAATACGTTCGTGTAAAGTATTATACGTTTAATACTTTATTAATATTCTCAAGTTATAATATATATATATATATATACATATCTATTTATATATAACGGTTCGTGAATCGTCAGAATTTGGTCGAGGTTATAATGAATGTATGAACACAGTTTAAAATTCTTGAGATTTAACTTAACAAACTTTGCTTATCGTGTCAGAATAATATAAAGATTAAAGTTTAAATTTGGTCAGAAATTTCCGGGTCGTCACAAATATGGTGGGATATAAAAGGTTCTCCGGTAACAATAAAAGAGTACGTATATATATCGAGGTTATAATAAGGTTAATCCAACTGAAAAGTTGAAGTTGACTTGTTGGAGCTGTGAAAAAATTTGCTAATTTGAAGAGAGATTGTAAAGTTACTTTCAATAATAACAACGTCAAGGAGTTAGCACAGATACGTGTTAAACGTTTACTCAGGTTCCGAGTGTTTTCAGGTGCATAACTATATGCATCAATCTTTCTTCTTCCGTAGATGGAGTGCGGTTGGTTCATCCTATCGATTGAAGTGTTTTCAATAATTATGAAAGGTTTGAATTGCAGATTGTAATCGTCAAGATACAAATGAGGTTTAAGATGATATCAAGTGGCAAACTTGAAGAATTGTTTAGTTTCATATGTTATAATCAATATTTTAATTCATTTTAATTGTCCAATGTAGATAGTCCTCAGTTGATAATCCACAGTTAACAGTCCAATAATTCATATATAGTTTAATATATAATATTCGATTTAATTAATATGTATCGTGACCCGTATACGTCTCAGACTAGATCACAACTGAAAGTATATATATATTTTGGAATCAACCTCAACCCTGTATAGCTAACTCCAACATTTGCATATAGAGTGCCTATGGTTGTTCCGAAATATATATATAGATGGGTCGATATGATATGTCAAAACATTGTATATGTGTCCCGATAATTAAAGTGCGTAAAATAAATAACAGAAATTAAATGACGATAAATAAAATTGCGATAAATTAAAATGTAATCAGTTAGCTAGGAACAGTTAGCTAGGATTTTGTTAGCGCGGATTCTTAACAAAATTTTCTCATAGTTAATTTGTTTGTTTCTAACAAATTTTATTCCGTCAAATGTTTTCTTCATTATGCCACTTGTTGGATTCTGATAGGTCAAAATCCAAATATGAAATTGAACTTGGATGAAAATAATTGCTCTTTGGTGAACGAATACGTATATGCGTGAGTTTGAGCAGTGTTGTTAATGACTGCTGAATCTAAATTGAAGAATGTACAGTGTAACTTATTAATGTGAAATCTGAATATTCCTCGGGTATTACCTACCCTTTAAAAATATTTTCACCATTAACAGTTTGTACAAAAGAATTTTTAATTACAATCTTTATGAAAATATGCTTACATATATATTTTCTTCAGATGTAACCATGGATTTAATGAGTCAATATGATATTAAACTCATTTGATTTACCGTTGGAACAAGAATATATAATCTCTAAAACATTAGAGATTACATAATCGCCATGTCGAACGAAGATAAATAATGTAGAACGATACGTATAACGATAATTGTACTCAAGGTATAGAATGAGACGTTGAGGCATGGGTTGTTAATGGTACTGGTGTTGTTATTGATGGTACTGTTGGTGCCAGTGATGTTGCTGAAGCTGGTAATTTTTGCACCATATTTTCTAGATTGATTACTCGAGCGCGAAGTTCGTTAACTTCTTCTATTATTCCGGCATGATTGTCGGTCGATACGAGCGGATGAATAAGGTTTAGAATTTTAGATAGAATACAATCGTGGTGAGATATTCGGGAAATGGGGGTGAAAATGGTGTTTCAGACTGGTTCGCCGGTAAGTGCTTCAGGTTCATTGCCAAGAGGTAAATTCGGTTGGTGGGTGGAAAGGATCACCTTCCTCTCGTCTCCATCAGTTAAGTCGACTACGAACCCATCAGATGAATTGGGGATGATTGATTGGTTGATTCATTCTGGTGACGTTGCCTCCGGAGCTTAGGTGAACATCCATGTCGGAATAGCTGTCAGAATAACTACCGGATTAGCTATCGAAATCTGAGGGACTCGAACTGGTTGAGGGATTCATCTCGTACGATCAGATGAAGTATTTTCGATAAGAAACAGGTTATAGGATGTAGATTAGTACCCTGAAATACATAATTCACATATGCATATACAATACTAAAATCCCATATGTTACGGAGGAATCTACGGGGGCTGTCAGGCAAAGGTAACAATAACAGATACGCTAAGATATGAATTTATCTATACACTGTCTATGCAATAGAGGCAGTAAGACATGTCTAGATTAAGAATGATAAGTAAGTGATTCCTTAAGAATGATAAGTAGGAAATTTTCGACACGAAATGATAAGCAAAACTTTTGACATTCAGACACGGTCGGAGTCCAGACTCACTAATGCATCCTAACGACTTATCAGTTAGACACACTAATGCAGACCTGGTTCGCTAAGACCACCGCTCTGATACCAACTGAAAGGACCCGTCCTAATCCATCCAGACGAAGTCCATATCGATTATAAACGATTCACAACAGTTGATTACATCGCGAGGTACTTGACCTCTATATGATACATTTTACAAACATTGCATTCGATTTTAAAAGACAATCTTTCTTTACAACGAAAGTTGACGACATGCATACTATTTCATAATATATCCAACTATAATTGACTTAATAATAATCTTGATGAACTCGACGACTCGAATGCAACTTCTTTTGAAATATGCCATGAATGACTCCAAGTAATATTTCGAAAATGAGCAAATGCACAGCGGAAGATTTCTTTCGTACCTGAGAATAAACATACTTTCAAGTGTCAACCAAAAGGTTGGTGAGTTCATTAGTTTAACATAAATAAACATTTCATCATTTTAATAGACCACAAGATTTCATATTTCCACTTCTCATAAACATACGTCCTATGCATAGAGACAAAAATATCATTCATATGGATTGAACACCTGGTAACCGACATTCACAATTTGTATATAAGAATATCCCCATCATTCCGGGATCCTCCTTCGGACATGATATAAATTTCGAAGTACTAAAGCATCCGGTACTTTGGATGGGGCTTGTTGGGCCCGATAGATCTATCTTTAGAGTTCGCGTCAATTAGGGTGTCTGTTCCCTAATTCTTAGATTACCAGACTTAATAAAAAGGGCATATTCGATTTCGATCATTCAACCATATAATGTAATTTCAATTACTTGTGTCTATTTCGTAAATCAGTTATAAAAACAGCGCATGTATTCTCAGTCCCAAAAATATATATTGCAAAAGAATTTAAAAAGGGAGTAATGAAACTCACGCATATAAATATTGTAAAACAGTTAATAAAGCATTTGCATGTATTCTCAGCCTAAAAATATAAAGGGTAAAAAGGCAAATAAAACTCACACATATAAATATTGTAAAACAGTTAATAAAACATTTGCATGTATTCTCAGCCCAAAAATGTATATAAAAAGGGAATAATGAAACTCACCTATTGTATTTTGTAGTAAAAATACATATGACGACATTTAACAATGCAGGGTTGGCCTCGGATTCACGAACCTATATCATTTGTATATATATTAAAACATATAGTCATAATCGAATAAATATATATTATTATTAGTGATGTAATTTATATATTTAATAATTTATAGGTTTCATTATTTATATATTTTCATTTTATATATGTAATTGTTACTATAGTTAAGTTATGTGTATTAATTACATATTTATATATATATAATCTTTACTTATAACCTTATTAATGTCATTAAAACCTTTATTTTTATAATCAATATTATTTTAATAAATGACCTAGATATTACTTGTTAATATAAATAATGTTAGTTTTAATGATAATAAATTAATAATTTTTGTAAAAATAATAATAATAATAATAATAAAATATTAGTAGTGATCATAATAATAATATTATTAACTATTAATAATAATACTTATTACTATCTTAAAAACTTAACAGTGTTATATCTATACTTACATATGTATAGCTATTTTGTTTACTATATGCATGATCATAGTTATATCTCAATCAATATAAATTTTATATTTATCTAAATACTTATCTTATTCAAGATCATAAGAGTTTCCATAATTTCCAAGTTTAGTTCATAAACGTATAATACTTATTAATAATCATCATCATGATTGTACAATAATAATAATAATAATAATAATAACACTAATAACAATAACACTAATAATAATAATAATAATAGTAAAATAATAATAATAATAATAATAATAATAATAATAATAATAAGAATAATAATAATAATAATAATAATAATAATAATAATAATAATAATAATAATAATAATAATGATGATGATGATAATAATAATAATATTAATAAAAGTACTACCTTAATGAAAGGAGCTTTAAAAGAATAAACACTCTTGCCCAAGCTCGAACCCATGACCTCCAGCTCACCCGCAAACACCTCACATCATCCCTCTATTACTATTTTTCTGATTTGTACTACTAGCTTAATATATTTACCCCAAAATCGGTTTTAACATACTACGTTGCTCTTGTTTCAGCCCACTGAAAAATTGGTTGGGCCTCGGTCCAATTACAGCCCACAGACCCAGTCTTTCACAGCAACCCAACCAGTTTTTATATAAAAAAAAATATATACAGTCACGCCTAGTTTCGAACCCGCGACCTACTGTTCAACACCCAGACTCCTAACCGCTGATCCGTTTCTATTTTTCTGTAATTATACGAACCTATTATCTATATAACCTGTTTCTGTCTTTCTTTTTATTCTTTCTTCTTCAAACCAAGACCCATGACTATTCATTTTTTTTTTTAAATTTAAACGTGATCATCATCTTAATCATCAAATCATCATCATCATTATAATCGTGCTTATCATCATCATCAATATTACTTATCTTCGCTATTATACTCATCATGAACGATCACCCTTAATTATCATCATTAACTCACCTCGTCACCATCATCATCTCATTATCGTTATCCATCACCATTATCACGTGCAGCAGCAGCAGTAAGATTACAAGTCGAACGGGAAGAAGAAAGGAGAAAGAAAAAAAAATTTATATAGCGACGGTTTCCCTTTCTTTTTTTCGATTGGTGATGGTTAATAGATGATGGTGGTTGAGCTGTGGCAGGGGTGGAGAAGGTTATTGTAACTTGGTCGAGTAACATGGTGACGGGTTTATGGTAGTCTCCGTTGGTTATCAGGGTGAGTGAGGTGATCATGGAGGTGAGCAAAATGGGTTTCACGAGTAGAACATAAACAAGTACAGCAGCCATTGATGGCGGTTTTGGTGATATATGGTGGCGGATAGGATTGAATACACACATGAATATAAACAGTGGGTCGAAGGAGGTGTTGGTGGTGGTGTTATGATGAAGGTGGTGGATAGGATGAGGGTGACTCGAGGGTGGTGGAAGGTGGTTTGTCAGTGGTTGTAATGATAGAAGGTGGTTTACAAAATGATTGTGTGTGTTGGGTCTAGGCACAAGATGTAAAAGAAGCAATTTAATTGTTTCAAACTTTGTGGTTTGGTGTAGGTTAGGCATGAAAAACCATGAAAGAAAATATGAAAAGGTGATGAATCGTTTGGTTATTTTGATGTGATCAAGTTGCAGAAAGAGAAGAAACATTTTAAAGTTGGTGATGATTTATTCTCATATCTGTATACTTATATTGTATCTATATATATAATATATATATATATATATGTTAGTTGGTGGAATGATGAAAGGTAGAAAGACAAGCACAGTATAAATGTGAATTCAATATTTAAACAGTTAGCAGACGATGATTTGGAGTCTTCTACCGACAGTTTTCACGGGCTGTGTTATAACGTGGTTCATTGCTAAACAGTTAAAATATAAAAGTGTTCCTAAAAATCCTAAATTTTTAGATTAAATATATTTAATTATTTCACTCATTAACTGTTTGAAACCTGATCAAAAAGGTTCAATAATTATTTATTTTATGTTCCAATTTATATGTACGGAGTGCTAACATTTATTCTTAAAAAGGTAAAAATATTTTTGACAAATCTAAATTCTTCGTAATCAGTTTACAGTCCAACTTTTATTTCAATCCATCATGAACATGTAAAATATCTATATTAAAACTAATAAAAGATCAACCGAGTGTTACTGACGTTTACTAATTAAGCTCGAAATCATTCTTTTTCCATTTACTCTCCCTCTAAATATAATCAGTTTTAAATAACAAGTTTTATCACATAAATATATATTATATATTTTTAAACAAATAGATTTAATATTATTTTATATATTTACAAGTACTATTTATATACAATATTATATACATATATATATATACATTTAAAATAATAGTTTTCATTATATCGCATCTTATTTTACATATTTATTTCCAATAATTAACTCATATATTATTTCAATTAATATTTCAAATTATTACACACACACACACACACACACACACACACACACACATATATATATATATATATATATATATATATATATATATATATATATATATAATTATACATGTATCTATTTACAATTAGTTGTTCGTGAATCATCGAGAACAGTCGAAGGTCAATTGAATATATGAAACAGTTTAAAAAAATTTGAGACTCAGATTAACAGACTTTGCTTACCTTGTCAAAGATATTAAATCGTATCGAGAGTTTGGTTCAAAATTAGTCGAAATTTTCCGGGTCACTACAATATACGTCAATTTTTAGGATTGGCTGGTTACTACAGAAGATTCATCCAAGATTTTTCCAAAATAGCAAAACCCTTGACTTCATTAACGCATAAAGGGAAGAAATTTGAATGGAAGGATGAACAAGAGAAGGTGTTTCAGTTATTGAAGAAAAAGCTAACTACGGCACCTATATTGTCATTGCCAGAAGGGAATGATGATTTTGTGATTTATTGTGACGCATCAAAGCAAGGACTCAGTTGTGTATTAATGCAACGAACGAAGGTGATTGCTTATGCGTCTAGACAATTGAAGATTCAAGAGCAAAATTATACGACTCACGATTTGGAATTGGGTGCTATTGTTTTTGCATTAAAGACTTGGAGGCATTATTTATATGGGGTCAAAAGTATTATATATACCGACCAAAAAGTCTCCAACATATATTTAATCAGAAGCAACTGAATATGAGACAACGCAGGTGGATTGAACTATTGAATGATTATGATTTTGAGATTCGATACCACCCGGGGAAGGCGAATGTGGTAGCCGACGCTTTGAGTAGAAAGGACAGAGAACCTATACGGGTAAAAGCTATGAATTTAATTATTTGTACTAACCTTACTACTCAAATAAAGGAGGTGCAACAGGGGGTTGTAAAAGAAGGAAAGTTGAAGAATAAGATACCTAAAGGATCAGAGAAACATATTAATATTCGGGAAGACGGAACCCGATATAGGGCTGAGAGAATTTGGGTACCAAGGTTTGGAGATATGAGAGAAATGGTACTTAGAGAAGCTCATAAAACCAGATACTCAATACATCCTGGAACGGGGAAGATGTACAAGGATCTCAAGAAACATTTTTGGTGGCCAGGTATGAAATCCGATGTCGTTAAATACGTAGGGGAATGTTTGACGTGTTCTAAGGTCAAAGCGGAGCATCAGAAACCATCAGGTCTACTTCAACAACCCGAAATCCCAGAATGGAAATGGGAAAACATTACCATGGATTTCATCACTAAATTGCCAAGGACTGCAAGTGGTTTTGATACTATTTGGGTAATAGTTGATCGCCTCACCAAATCAGCACACTTCCTGCCAATGAGAGAAAATGACAAAATAGAGAAGTTGGCGCGATTGTATTTGAAGGATGTTGTCTCCAGACATGGAATACCCGTCTCTATTATCTCTGATAGGGATGGTAGATTTGTTTCAAGGTTATGGCAGACATTGCAACAAGCATTGGGGACTCGTCTAGACATGAGTACTGCCTATCATCCACAAACTGATGGGCAGAGCGAAAGGACGATACAAACGCTTGAAGACATGCTACGAGCATGTGTTATTGATTTCAGAAACAGTTGGGATCGACACTTACCGTTAGCAGAATTTTCCTACAACAACAGTTATCATTCTAGTATTGAGATGGCGCCGTTTGAGGCACTTTATGGTAGAAAGTGCTGGTCTCCGATTTGTTGGAATGAAGTGGGGGATAGACAGATTACGGGTCCGGAGATAATACAAGAAACTACCTAGAAAATCATCCAAATTCAACAAAAATTGAAAACCGCCCAGAGTCGACAAAAGAGCTACGCGGACAGTAAAAGAAAAGATATAGAGTTTGAAATTGGAGAAATGGTCATGCTTAAGGTTTCACCTTGGAAAGGCGTTGTTCGATTTGGTAAACGGGGGAAACTAAATCCAAGGTACATTGGACCATTCAAGATTATAGACCGTGTTGGACCAGTAGCTTACCAACTAGAGCTACCTCAACAACTCGCGGCTGTGCATAACACTTTGCACGTCTTGAATTTGAAGAAATGTTTTGCTAAAGAAGATCTCACTATTCCGTTGGACGAAATCCAAATCAATGAAAAACTTCAGTTCATTGAAGAACCCGTCGAAATAATGGATCGTGAGGTTAAGAGACTTAAGCAAAACAAGATACCGATTGTTAAGGTTCGATGGGATGCTCGTAGAGGACCCGAGTTCACCTGGGAGCGTGAAGATCAGATGAAGAAGAAATACCCGCATCTATTTCCAGAAGATTCGTCAACACCTTCAACAGCTTAAAATTTCGGGACGAAATTTATTTAACGGGTAGGTACTGTAGTGACCCGAACTTTTCCATGTTTATATATATATTAATTGAGATTGATATTTACATGACTGAATGTTTCTAACGTGTTAATCAATCAAATTTTTTAAGACTTGATTAATTGAAATAGGTTTCATAAAGACAATTGACCACCCAAGTTGACCGGTGATTCACGAACGTTAAAACTATCTTATACGAAGATTTGAACATGTAATCACTAGAACATAGTTTAGTTAATTCTAAACTTGTTCGCAAACAAAAGTTAATCCTTCTAACTTGACTTTTAAAATCAACTAAACACATGTTCTATATCTATATGATATGCTAATTTAATGATTTAAAACCCGGAAACATGAAAAACACCTTAAAACCGGACATACGCCGTCATAGTAACACCGCGGGCTGTTTTGGGTTTGATAATTAAAAACTATGATAAACTTTGATTTAAAAGTTGTTCTTCTGGAAAAATGATTTTTCTTATGAACATGAAACTATATCCAAAAATCATGGTTAAACTCAAAGTGGAAGTATGTTTTTCAAAATGGTCATCAAGATGTCGTTCTTTCGACTGAAATGACTACCTCTTACAAAAATGACTTGTAACTTATATTTCTGACTACAAACCTATACTTTTTCTGTTTAGATTAATAAAATAGAGTTCAATATAAAACCATAGCAATTTGATTCACTCAAAACGGATTTAAAACGAAGAAGTTATGGGTAAAACAAGGTTGGATATTTTTGATTGTTGTAGCTACGGGAAATATTGTAATAATTCTATACAAATCATATCCTAGCTAACTTATATTGTATTATACATGTATTCTAATGTAATATTGGGATACCATAGACACGTATGCAAATGTTTTGACATATCATATCGACCCATGTATATATATTATTTGGAACAACCATAGACACTCTATATGCAGTAATGTTGGAGTTAGCTACACAGGGTTGGGGTTGATTCTAAAAAATATATATACTTTGAGTTGTGATCTAGCTTGAGACGTGTATACACTGGGTCATTGATTGATTCAAGATAATATATATCGATTTATTTCTGTACATCTAACTGTGGACAACTAGTTGTAGGTTACTAACGAGGACAGCTGACTTAATAAATTTAAAACAGTAAAACATTTTAAAAATGTTGTAAATATATTTTAAACATACTTTGATATATATGTACATGTTTGTTATAGGTTCGTGAATCGACCAGTGGCCAAGTCTTACTTCCCGACGAAGTAAAAATCTGTGAAAGTGAGTTATAGTCCCACTTTTAAAATCTAATATTTTTGGGATGAGAATACATGCAGGTTTTATAAATAATTTACAAAATAGACACAAGTACGTGAAACTACATTCTATGGTTGAATTATAGAAATCGAATATGCCCCTTTTTATTAAGTCTGGTAATCTAAGAATTAGGGAACAGACACCCTAATTGACGTGAATCCTAAAGATAGATCTATTGGGCCTAACAAACTCCATCCAAAGTACCGGATGCTTTAGTACTTCAAAATTTATATCATATCCGAAGGGTGTCCCGGAATGATGAGGATATTCTTATATATGCATCTTGTTAATGTCGGTTACCAGGTGTTCACCATATGAATGATTTTTATCTCTATGTATGGGATGTGTATTGAAATATGAAATCTTGTGGTCTATTGTTACGATTTGATATATATAGGTTAAACCTATAACTCACCAACATTTTTGTTGACGTTTAAAGCATGTTTATTCTCAGGTGAATACTAAGAGCTTCCGCTGTTGCATACTAAAATAAGGACAAGATTTGGAGTCCATGTTTGTAGGATATTGTGTAAAAACTGCATTCAAGAAACATATGTCGATGTAATATATTTCTATTGTAAACCATTATGTAATGGTCGTGTGTAAACAGTATATTTTAGATTATCATTATTTGATAATCTACGTAATGTTTTTAAAATCTTTGTTGATAAAATAAAGGTTATGGTTGTTTTAAAAATGAATGCAGTCTATGAAAAATGTCTCATATAGAGGTTAAAACCTCGCAACAAAATCAATTAATATGGAACGTTTATAATCAATATGAACGGGACATTTCAAAGTACATTTGGGCTCCTTTAAGAGATGGACTAGTTACTGAATTTCATCCAGAAACCGGCCTACAAATACCAGTTGATGTGTCAAAAGTGTGTGCAATAATGCGTGCCTTTTTAATCTACTTTTGAATTTATAATATCTTAAGTTACGATTTACTTTTAACACCCTAACGAGCAACAAAACCCGATCAGATGTAGTTTAGTATTATGTAAGTTAAGGTTCGTCCCAAGAGAACGATTGGATTTTAGAATATAGATTTGGGTTTTAAACTTTAAATAAAAATGAATAAATAAATTGCAAATAAGGAACTAGAAGAAATAAACAATGATAAAGAGAACACATGCTTGAATCTTTCATACCTTGTTCACAATTACCTTTTTGAATTAAGCTCAAACTCAGATTAATAATTGACCTAAGAATACCTACTTCAAGATTAATTGAGCTGGTTAACCCTAAAAAAGATGGTTAGACTTCCTGCTTGCATTAAGACCTGATAATAGATTTAGTATAATTAACCAAACCCTAATTATAGTTACTAGCTATAATCCTCACAACTAAATCAATCCAATTATATTTAAGTTTATCAAGTTTTAAACATAGTGATGTTCTAGTTAAAACCTAATTGATTTATGTTAACCAGATTAATTTAACGGTGGTGCTTTAATCAGATATAAAACATAACAGGAATTCCAGAGATTCCGTCAAAATATAAATTCCATTTTTAGCACATAAAGCCGGCAGCTTTGTCAAAGAAGCCGGCGGCTTCGTTGAAGTTTCTGAATAATTCCGCGGTATACTTTTTAATTTGATCTATAAACAACATACGAATATGAAATAAACCAGATGAAGCCGGCGGCTTTGGTCCATGAAGCCAGCGGCTTCATGTCCCACATCTGGATTTCTATTTTCTTTCATACAGTTTAACTGTTCAGGCAATTGATCACAAGATGTTACATGATTCAAGCATATGTAAGGCTGTTAGCCCATAACTAAAGTAAAAACAAATAATGAGTAAGAAATAAGATCAAGAATCATACCGACATAGAAGAAATTGGTTTCCAAACGATTGATTAATGAACTTGAATGTTGAAAGAAAATAAAGACCTAACTAATAAATACTTGTATTCTGAAAAATAGAGAAAACTGAATAGGATATCGAAAACTCTGGCTTAAGGCCTCTATTTATAATTTTTCAAGACGGTGCCCAATGCCGGCGGCTTCAGGGTGAAGCCGGCGGCTTCCCTGAGGCGGTGAATTCTTCTCCATGTAAAACGTGATCCTTGAGTCAAAAATGCGTAACCGTCTAACTTAAGCAGGTGACTTGATGCCAGGACGGCTGCTTTATTGATCTGACAAATCTTTTTGATTTGGTTTCCTTATTTATTTGAACTTGATCAGCAAGTTGAGAAACCGTGTTCATGAGGCCGGCGGCTTCATGTGAAGCCGACGGCTTTACTTCACTTTTTCTTTGGCTCCAAGTTAACATATTTTACAATCAAAACTGGAACATTCTGGAAATCCTTGAGGAAGCCGGCGGCTTTATAGCCCTCAGGCCTGCGGCTTTATCTTACATTCTTCGTTTTTCACTGTTTTTGTTCCTGTTTTGCACATAACTTAAACAAAATATCAGAAACACCTATTTTCCTTTTTACCCATTTTAGTGTGTTTTGGCATAACAATGACTTTAAAATAACAAGATAACTCCTCAAAATATTATCAAAATACTGTATTATTTAGGAGTTATCAAATACTCCACACTTGAACTTTTACTTGTCCTCATGTAAATTTAGCATATTATTTGAAATAGGTATAAATAATTTTAAACAATCTAAATGGGTTTAGAGAGTTGGAGCAAATTGCAAAATCAAACAGATGTCTAATTATAAGTTAGCTTTTATTATTAAAAGAACTAGTCGGAACCAGAACAAAGAATACAAGCAGTCCTAATGTTTATTAAATGAGATTTATACAGTTTGGTCATCATTGGACTCTTTTGTGTTCTAGAGAATTTTTTAGAAATGTATGGTTCTCATTGGAACTCTTTTCTTTTGTTGGCCTTCATTGGGCTCTTTTTCCTTTTTATCAATTACTTTTAGCAATTTCTCTATCTTGGCCCGTTTTTGGACTCTTTTGCTGCCTCAGTGGTCCATGCTTATTATGCCATATGGTAGTGGCTATACGTTTGCAATCGTTTCACAATTTTTTGGCGTTTATTTCCTGTTTTAAGTAATCCGATCTCGAAACTGAGAGTAATTAGCTTTAAGATTAAGTTAGATAAAGAGACATAAGTTTGACTAAGAATTTATACTTCAAAAATTAAATTTTGTCCCCATTTTTTAATTACTTTAACTTTAACAAATTTAACTCAATCAATTAGTCATCTCCCACCCCACACTTAGAAAGTTGCAATGTCCTCATTGTATTAAATAAATAAAAATGAAAATAAGTGTAAGTGAGAAAAAGTAATTCTCCACTTTTTCGAGCCTTAAACGTAGAAGCATCTTTAATTGCTTCTCAACCTGTTCGTCCTTCAATCATCATCGCATGCATATACATGATAATAAACCAAGCAAACATATAACAATAAAAAGGTTCCCTTGCATATGAAAATTAAACATATTTAAGTTATTACAGACCAAAGTGTAGATATTAATAATAATGTTTAAAACATAACATAGCCAATAAAATCATGGGTTAAAGCCAAAATAGGCTACAAACTTACACAAATGTATCAATGTCTCCCACAAACCCATTTCCGTCCTACTGTCGCCTACAAACTTTCAAAAAGTGTACCAATGTAAACAAAAACTTTTAAAAAGTGTACCAATGTAAACAAAAATGACTTGCTACCGGCTAAACTTGTAACGACCCGACTTTTTCGACTTATATTTTTGTGCTCTATACTTTCACGAAACTGCGTATTTGTGCGTACTGAGCTAGTTTATGCTCTGGGATCTTATTTCATGATAATTACTTTCGTTAATACCTTACAAAGTGCTATTAAGTGCTTAATCACTTAACTTAATCCTCGAATGCTTTTATGACCGTTAGTGTCACTTGACGTTTAAAGTGAGCTACGTACTTGGTACACGTTTAACTTTTGTCATAATTGGAATATTATGAGTACGTAATAATAATTGTTATTTTCTAATGACAATTACTTGGCTTATTGGTTGCTTAATTACGCTTAGTAATTTACTAATGCACACTAGTTAGTCTTGTTGGACTTTCTACCTTATTAAACTTAAGCCCACCCTACTCTAGCTAATGGACTCTTAAATTAGCCCAACTTTAATAAGTTTATGACCCATATAAATGTAAGACAAAAACCCATTAATATAAGCCAACATACTAGCATTTTTATTAACCATTACTAAACATGTTGCATGAGATCCCAACAATAAGCACCATCTTTAGACCACCACTAAGCAAAAAGCAAAAAGGTGTCCCCTTGTCCCCTCCCCCCACCTCCACGGCCTAAACCACCCATTACCACTATAAATACCAAGCTCATTTCATCCATTTTACACTTGATCTCATTCTCATTTTACACACACATGCTCTCTAATTCTCTCTAGTCTTTCTCACACTAAAAATTGTAAGTTTTAAACTTTCTTCTTCTTCTTGTACACGACATCATCATCATCATAAGATCAAGGTTTTCAGCTTTTTGATCTTGTTATATCTTGTAGATTCAAACTTTCATTTGAATCCTTCAAGAACATGAAAGATTCAAGCTTTCTAGCTTTGAATCTTCATTACTTTTGTTGGATCTAAGTTTTCTAGCTTATGATCTCTTTATTTTGTTAAAAAGATTAAAACTTGTGTTTATGATCTTCATGAAACTTGAAGATCTAGCCTTTTGCTTTCAGGATCTTCAAGAACATTAAAGATCCAAGCTTTCTAGCTTAGGGTTTCATTATTTTATTTAGATCTAAGCTTTTTAAGTTTATGATCTCATTACTTTTACTAGATCTTAGCTTTCTAGCTTATGGTCTCATTAATCTTGTAAAAATCCAAGCTTTCTAGCTTAGGGTTTCTTAATACTTGAGATCTAAGTTATTATTGTAGATCTCACTTACTTGGAACCTTTTTATGATTTTTATGGTGATAAAAATCAAGTGTTCATCATCTCATATGATGAAGATGCATAAACTTGTGTCAAAAGGACAAAGGTTGAAGCTTTATTGTGTTTATGCAATAAAGAGACAACCTTGATGTTCAAAACTTGAATGTTAGCTTTTACTCTTAGTTGTGTGTTGATGGTTGAAACTTGGTCAAAGTGATTCTAAAACATCAAAGAGTTGTACACTTGAAGCTTACGCGCATCAAGGATGAGAACCGTGATGAGCATCAAGCACCAAGAAACCCACCGGAGCACTTGTTTACTGTTTTTCGGGGTCTGATCAGACTCATTGGACTTCTGGAAAATTTATTTTCAGATAGTTCATTTCGAGTAGATGACTTTTCGTTCAAGTATCGCCTAAATCTGATATACGGTTTAGGATTTATAGCCTTCCGAAAGTCACTACGCCTTTGTAATGACGTTTTGACCTACTCGCGCTTGAACCGTCGCCACGGTCAAACGACATCGAGTTAGAATCTGAAAATTGTACAGCGGTACGAGGACTCACATACGGAGCCTTGGCCACTGACCACGCGTCTTTTTGCTTTTTATAGAGGTCGTGGCAGCTGTCTGAAATCAGCCCTTTGTTTCGATCTCTATTCTTGTTGAAAACGTACTTTATCTTTTACGAATGATGATGATGATGATACTTAAACTTAATTTATTCACTTTTAAACTTTTGGGGACAATTTACTGACATAGTAACCTTTGACTTAGGTTGAGGACCTTCCGAACCGACTTACTACTTGCATACTTTTCATATCGACTTTTACCGCACATTCACTGTGAGTTATAGCTTCCCTTTTTACTCTACTCTTTTTGGGACAGAGAATACATGCGCTTTTATGTTTTACATACTAGACACGAGTACTTAAACTTTATATATGTGTGAGTGACATAATGGCACAAAGATTCCCCTTAGCTCGGTAACGTTTAGTCATTGGTTTATGAACCGGTGAACGCGAATGTTAGATATGGATCCATAGGGTTTGACATCTCCACTCGGGCTAGTCGCGCTAGCATTCAACAGGCATTTAATACTTCGTAAACTTACGCACTTTCCAGGTGTACTTTTAGTTGGTGATATTACTTGTTAAGTTAGTTACCGGGTGCCCACGGATAACCATATACTTTATCATACTGATTTGAAATGCTGGTTGAAGTACTAAAATCTCGTGGTCTACATTACATTACTGATTACAAACAAACTATAGGTCACCAACATTAGTGTTGACTTTTTAAGCATGTATTTCTCAGGTGCTTAGACGTTGTTACTTCTGCTGTTAGATTTGCTGTTATAGTCTTGGTGTTATAGACTTGCTGTTACAGACTCGCTGTGTTAGACTTGCTGTTATAGTCTTGGTGTTATAGACTTGCTGTTACAGACTAGCTGTGTTAGACTTGCTGTTATAGTCTTGGTGTTATAGACTTGCTGTTACAGACTCGCTGTGTTAGACTTTCGCTGCATTGCTTAGAGATGTCTCAATCATGGAACTTTTACTTTACATTCACAACTTATGTTACATTTGAACAAAGACTTTGTAATGACCTTTGTGTCACGTACTTATGTTAATGCTTTCTATTCGTAGAAGCACGTTATCTTTTTAAAACATTTGACGTTGGTAAAGACGTCACCTTTTCATGAATGCAAAACTTGTTTTAAAACAGCATGTAGTATTGTACCGTGTAATGGACCTATTTTTGATGATCCGTACACGTTGATTTTGTACGGGGCGTCACATTTGGTATAAGAGCATTGGTTGTAGGGAATTAGGTTGCATTAGTGAGTCTTGACCGAGTCGAATATGATTCGCTAATAGGACTAATATACAACTTGCTCGTTTACTTGTTTCTGTGGAACTGCTGCATGCTACTGCTTACTTTTATTGCTATATGATCTTGCTGTATGCTATTGCTTATTCTCGCTACTGCATGCTACTATATGCTTTTTGCATGATACTTCTGTTTGATACTGTTATTATTGCCATGCTATGTACTGCTGTAGATGATCTAGGCTGCTGTAGTTATTATGCCTGATTACGTTCTCGCTACATGTCTGCTATTCGCTGTGCCGACTTGGAAAATTTATCTTTCCTAGTTCAGATGTTTTTCTGAACCCTTTTCCCACTCGTCTAACCTTAAGGATTAGTATTGTAATCCACCTGCTACTACCGTTCCACTGCTCCAGAGATCGAAACATTACTTCATGCAATCTAGGAAGAGTACCCCTCGGATTACATGCCCACTAAAGTTGATCCTCGGAGGAGGAGATATGTGAAGACTTGTCGGAGTAACCGCACCTCGCCCCACTCCCCGAGCTCACCCTAATTAGCCACGTACAATGTATGAACGTTAGAAGGTTGTTCAGTTTCCGCAAAGTTGACCCGTATCCCGTATGCTTTCATGACCATCACTTATCTCTTTCATTCTTCACCACTACTCGACGATCTAACTACACTTCTGGACTTAGGTCCCTAACACTCTTAGGCATTAGAGAAGTTGGGAAGGCATCTCCTTTCACAAGGTCAGAGTGTCTTCTACTGATGCTCAGCCATACCCAAGGACTTGGGTGTCGCCTCAAGACATATCGTATTACTACTTGCTACACGTACAACTCGACACGAGAGCCAGATTAAATTTCTAGAACGGAACCTAACGACATTACCTGAACTCGAACATTTTGAAGAAATTTCGGGACATTTAGGCATTGATGCATGACCTACGGAACCTACACACCCACATCGAGAAATCGTGAGATTAATTATGTAGATTTGGTTTTGAGATAGCATAGATAAAGCACCATTAGATGAAATTGAGTAGAACTTGAAGTGATCACGTTACATTGACCATATGGAGTGATATTGGAATGAACGTATGATTTAGTACAATATAATGACACCCGTCCAACATGATTATATTGAAGTAAATCATGCAGAAGTTCCACTGTTACTACATAAGTAATATGAAGTGATTCAAAGAAAATTTTGGTAGGAACCACTTGAGTATACGCATTATGGTCTGTAAAAGGTAGGGAAAGAATAACCACGTAGCCCAGATACTGTACAAGAAGGGCCTTGATTGCATAATTGATAACCTGAAAATTTGTTATAGATATAGACACCCTGAACACTTAAGGAAAAAGTTCTCAAATAGGAAAAACTTTGAACTTACTTGCGGTAGAGCAATCGCTATCTCAGCTATGGAGACTCGCATGAATCCTGATTTTAGTTAGGGTACATTTTGCCACAACGTTTTATTGTCTTGAAGTTGTTTAATAATAGAGCGATAGAAACCTTATATCTAAGAACCTTAGTGTTATGACTAATAAGCCATTAACAACCATGAGAGTTAAGTATTCTATACGACAAGCTAATCGTAAGCTGGCAGTGATAGAGGAATAATTTAAGGTAGTACCTTAAAATTAACAGGAGGGTCATTTGGAGATGACCTCATGTCAACAAAACTTGAAAGTTTTAAAGTAGTAGTTGGAAATGATTAGTTACCTACGCACAAGCAGATATTATTTGAGAAGATTGATAGAATTTTTCACGGTAGTATAATAAGATTTAGTTGGAATGAACCTTAAGGTTAACCTAACACCCATCAATTTGTGAAGCTTGATGTAATAGTTGGAATGGACTTTAGGATTAACCTAATACTCATCAAGTTAGGAAGCTTTGATGAAATAGTTGGAACGGACTGGCTTTCAAGGATGAAAGTGAAAGTTATTTATAGTGAGAAGATTATTCGTATACCTCGCGAGAATGGTGATCCATTAATAGTTTACGGGGAGAGGAGTAGCCCGAAGCTGAACCTTATTAGTTGCATGAAGGCACAAAAGGTCATAAGAAAAGGACATTGCTACTTATGTTGGGAAGTTTCTGACTTGTTCCAAGGTCAAAGCCGAACACCAAAAGCCATCTGGGTTACTTTAACAGCCCGAAATCCCACAATGGCAGTGGGAAGGAATAATAATGGATTTCATCACGAAGCTACTGAAAACGGTAGGCGGTTATGACACCATCTGGGTTATTGTTGACCGTCTCACCAAATCGGCTCACTTTCTAACAATGAAAGAAACCGATACAATGGATAAACTTGCATAACGATACATAAAGGAGATTGTATCCCCTCACTTCAGCAATTCAAATTCTATATTAAAGACTACCCAAGAATCTTATTTGATACTCATTCTTAAGCGACTCTAAATCCTAACTTATTCCGAGAGATTTTGTATTTGATGATAATCACACCATCATCCTTCTTACTTTGATAATAGTCATATCAGTTCAAAATTTTCCAAAATCAATGGATGGTTAACTCTCATCCTCATACTCTCCCATTCGTATCTCACTTACAAGCAACAACTTCACACTTACATTTTTTTGGTTGAAGGACTTATGCCCTACTAGTAGTCATCAACCACATTTAAATTCAATAGTTTTCATTACCTCGTAACATTGTTGCTCAAATATCACCCGAAATTTTCAAAAATCTTTTACCCGATCTTCATCAATCTTTTTCCAACTTGTAACCTCCGAAATATGAAAACTTTGTTTCCCAAAATTTTACACACACTATTTTACTGTGCGATCCTCTCAAAGTTTTATAAAAATAAATTTATTTTATTTCCGTTCGTACAAATTTTAGAAATAGTATATGTCATATATAATAAAGTAAATGATCACTTATTTTGACTAGTACGTATGAAATTTTACTTTCACTTTTACAAATCAATTCTTTTATTTAAAAGATATTTTACTTAGAATAATACATGTTGTACATAACTCTAGTTTACTAAGAACTTCGTTTCTTTTCTTACATTGTCACCTAAAACGATTTCTATAAAATTTTCGTTGCTGATTATATAAAATTTTTCGTTGCTTATTCTTATCCAAGTCATCATGAAGACTTCACAACTGTCGAAATCCAGAGGTTCTTATTTAGTGATATTAACATCATCAGTATTCCGACTTTAATATTAGCCATAACCTGTTTGGCATTTTGTAAAGTCAAGAAGCGATTAACTTCTCATCCTCATGCTCTATCCTTCATACCTCACTTTTTAGCAACAGCTTCGCGCGTGAACATTTTTGGCCCAAAGACTTATGTCCTGATAATTATCAAAACTGCATTTAATTCATCAGTTTTCATCACCTAGTAACATGTCACCCGATGATTCAAAGATTTTTCACTCGATCTTTTTCAACTCGTAACCTTTGAAATACGAAAAACTATGTTTATCAAAAAATTTTACACGTTGTTTATTTTTGCGGTCCTCACGAGATTTCTGGACAAATGAAAGTAATAAAATTTTTCTGTCACTTATGCGATTTATAAAATCATATGTGTATGTATGTAATTAAGTTAACAAATTTACCCTTACTTATTTTGGTTAGTACATACTAAGTTAAACCTTCAAATTATTTAAAAATCGATCCTTTATTGAGTTTTTTAACTTAAGTCAAATAGTTTTATGCAAAATGGTATACGTTGTACATACTTCTGAATTTACCAGGAACTTCGTTCCGTTTATGTTGTCACATCAAACGTCTAAATGTTTTTCAAAACTTTCTTGGTTGATTTTATTAAAGGTTTTCGTATTAGTCTACACCATGTATGGATCACACTTATTCTCGTCCCCCGTTTAGGGATGAAGCTTACCATTAAGATCTTTGTTAACAACTCTTGAGCCACTTTGGATGGCAGTTTTATAAAATTTGTTAGGAAGTCTTTGCGCTCATAAAATATTCCTTTTTAGGTTAGACATGGCATAAACGCGGGCCGATAAGTCAGTTTTCTGAGGTACACTCAGTGGTCACCCGATTGTAGGAAAGGCACTAGGTGGGTTTCTACTCTCAATATTTCACGACTAATTATCCAGGATAATCCAGTATGTTGAGGTTCAAGAAATCATTTTTGAGATTCTTTTCACTTGGAGTAAACCATTCTTTATGACCAAGGGTTCACGTATCTTCTCATCCGCGCATCCCCTTAAGTATAAGGATAAATTCAGATCAACTCGCTCATTGTACGAATAATTCACTCTCGTTCAAAGATCACACATTTCGTACGATTTTCTTTCAGAAATGTAATGTAAAATACTTTAAATATCTATGAATCTTGTTATCCTCTTGGAAGGGACTGCTTAAAACATCTATAACACAGATGTGGTTACTCTATATATTTCTTCCTTCATTGGTTGCAACTATATGTTGTTCTAGTCGATGTTAACCCTAACTTCAGCATGTAACTGACAGCATATAGTTACATTATGGAACTGTGCTTTCATTCCATTCCAGGATAAGTTCACATGCAGTATGTTAAACTGGGTGATATCTTTCATTGTACGTTCAGACCGTCCTGAAGATACTATAAATAATTATGGCTTGCATTGCATGTAAGTCTGATTAGTCACTCTCAGCTAAAATTTCAATTCATTTATTCAAATAAAACGTTTCTTAAATATCGGGTTCTTTATGCCTATGGTCTCCTTCCGAAATTAAGGGATTAGTAAAATCCGTGGCTAACACTATCCAGACATTAAATCACACGGTTGTGATCACCATGTTTTCCATTCTACCTATTAGCTTTGTATTGCGACATAAGCGCTCAATGTTTAGATGAGTTGGTAACAACCATGATGCATTTCATGCATCAAGCTTACTGAAGATACCTGTAAGGCTAAAAACATCATCTTTCCTTTTGTGGATATATATTCAGATGACATACTCATGTTAACAAGAAACGAGATCAATTTGTTGATCTTAAGGTCAAGAGACTTAATTAATGGCATATACCTATTCTTACTTTTATATGCCCAAGTACCTTTCATGGTAAATAGCTCACTTCTGAGCCCGCGAGTATCTCGTAATTTTGATACGTTCCTTCTTTTTCAAATTCGGTACTGTTGTTGGTCACTCCTCAAAATTTCGGGACGAAATTTTCTTTAACGGGTGGGTAATGTAACGACCCGACTTTTTCGACTTATATTTTTGTGCTCTATACTTTCACAAAACTGCGTATTTGTGCGTACTGAGCTAGTTTATGCTCTGGGATCTTATTTCATGATAATTACTTTTGTTAATACCTTACAACGTGCTATTAAGTGCTTAATCACTTAACTTGATCCTCGAATGCTTTTATGACCGTTAGTTTCACTTGATGTTTAAAGCGAGCTACGTATTTGGTACACATTTAACTTTTGTCATAACTGAAATATTATGACTACGTGATACTAATTGTTATTTTCTAATGACAATTACTTGGCTTATTAGTTGCTTAATTACGCTTAGTAATTTACTAATGCACACTAGTTAGTCTTGTTGGACTTTCTACCTTATTGGACTTAAGCCCACCCTACTATAGCTAATGGATTCTTAAATTAGCCCAACTTTAATAAGTTTATGACCCATATAAATATAAGACAAAAAGCCAATAATATGAGCCAACATACTAGCATTTTTGTTAAGCATTACTAAACATGTTGCATGAGATCCCAACAATAAGCACCACCTTTAGACCACCACTAAGCAAAAAAGCAAAAAGGTGTCCCTTTGTCCCCCCAAACCCCACGGCCTAAACCACCCATCACCACTATAAATACCAAGCCTATTTCATCCATTTTACACTTGATCTCATTCTCATTTTACACACACATGCTCTATAATTCTCTCTCTAGTCTTTTTCACATTAAAATTGTAATTTTTAAACTTTCTTCTTCTTCTTCTTCTCTTCTTCTTGTACACGACATGATCATCATCATCATCATCATCATCATCATCATCATCATAAGATCAAGCTTTTTAGCTTTTTGATCTTGTTATATCTTGTAGATTCAAACTTTGATTTGAATCCTTCAAGAACATGAAAGATTCAAGCTTTCTAGCTTTGAATCTTCATTACTTTTGTTGGATCTAAGTTTTCTAGCTTATGATCTCTTTATTTTGTTAAAAAGATCAAAACTTATGTTTATGATCTTCATGAAACTTGAAGATCTAGCCTTTTGCTTTCAGGATCTTCAACAATATTAAAGATCCAAGCTTTCTAGCTTAGGGTTTCATTATTTTATTTAGATCTAAGCTTTTTAAGTTTATGATCTCATTACTTTTACTAGATCTTAGCTTTCTAGATTATGGTCTCATTAATCTTGTAAAAATCCAAGATTTCTAGCTTAGGGTTTCTTAATACTTGAGATCTAAGTTATTATTGTAGATCTCACTTACTTAGAACCTTTTTATGATTTTTATTGTGATAAAAATCAAGTCTTCATCATCTCATATGATTAAGATGCATAAACTTGTGTCAAAAGGACAAAGGTTGAAGCTTTATTGTGTTTATGCAATAAAGAGACAACCTTGATGTTCAAAACTTGTAGAATGTTAGCTTTTACTCTTAGTTGTGTGTTTATGGTTGAAACTTGGTCAAAGTGATGCTAAAACATCAAAGAGTTGTACACTTGAAGCTTACGCGCATCAAGGATGAGAACCGTGATGAGCATCAAGCACCAAGTAACCCATCGGAGCACTTGTTTACTATTTTTCGGGGTTTGATGAGACTCCTGGGACTTCTGGTAACTTGATTTTCAGATTTATCGTTTTGATTAGATGACTTTTCGTTCAAGACTCGCCTAAATCTGATATACGGTTTAGGATTTATAGCCTTCCGAAAGTCACTTCGCCTTTGTAACGACGTGCTGAAATTTCTGACCTACTCGCGCTTGAACCGTCGCTATGATCAAACGACATCGAGTTAGGATCTGAAAATTTGACAGCGGTACGATAACTCACATACGGAGCCTTGGCCACTGACCACGCGTCTTTTCGGTTTGTATAGAGGTCGTAGCAGCTGTCCGAAGTCAGCCCTTTGTTTCGATCTCTATTCTTGTTGAAAACTTACTTTATCTCTTATGAATGATGATGATGATGATGATACTTAAACTTAATTTATTCACTTTTAAACTTTTGGGGACAATTTACTGACCTAGTAACCTTTGACTTAGGTTGAGGACCTTCCGGACCGACTTACTACTTGCATACTTTTCATATCAACTTTTACCGCACATTCACTGTGAGTTATAGATTCCCTTTTTACTCTACTATTTTTGGGACAGAGAATACATGCGCTTTTTATATTTTACATACTAGACACGAGTACTTAAACTTTATATATGTGTAGGTGACATAATGGCACAAAGATTCCCCTTAGCTCGGTAACGTTTAGTCATTGGTTTATGAACTGGTGAACGAATCTTAGATATGGATCCATAGGGTTTGACATCCCTACTTGGGCTAGTCGGGCTAGCATTCAACGGGTGTTGAATACTTCGTAAACTTACGCACTTACCAGGTGTACTTTTACGGGGTGATATTACTTGTTAAGTTATTTACCGGGTCCCCACGGATAAGCATATACTTTATCATACTGATTTGAAATACTGATTTGAAACGCTGGTTGAAGCACTGAAATCTCGTAGTCTACATTACATTACTGATTACAAACAAACTATAGCTCACCAACATTCGTGTTGACTTTTTAAGCATGTATTTCTCAGGTGCTTAGACATTGTTGCTTCCGCTGTTAGACTTGCTGTTATAGTCTTGGTGTTATAGACTTGCTGTTACAGACTCGATGTGTTAGACTTGCTATTATAGTCTTGGGGTTATAGACTTGCTGTTACAGACTCGATGTGTTAGACTTACTGTTATAGTCTTGGTGTTATAGACTTGCTGTTACAGACTTGCTGTGTTAGACTTCCGCTGCATTAGTTAGAGATGTCTCAATCATGGAACTTTTACTTTGCATTCACAACTTATGTTACATTTGAACAATGGCTTTGTAATGACCTTTATGTTACGTAATTATGTTAATGCTTTCTATTAGTAGAAGCACGTTATCTTTGTAAAACATTTGATGTTGGTAAAGACGTCACCTTTTCATGAATGCAAAACTTGTTTTAAAATAGCATGTAGTATTGTACCGTGTAATGGACCTGTTGTTGATGATCCGTACATGTTGATTTTGTACGGGGCATCACAAAACTGGTTAAAATCAACACGTGTCGTTCTTGGATTGGATCTTAATTCTTAAAAAAAAAATTATCAGGTAAAAATTAGTATGTAACAGGTCAAAACTATAAAATGTTGATATTAGCACATTTTTTGAAAGTTTGTAGGCGACAGTAGGACGGAAATGAGTTTGTGGGCGACATCGGTACATTTGTGTAAGTTTGTGGCCTATTTTTGGCTTTAACCCTAAAATCACCATAGGGGTCTCAACATCCCCTACTCCTCATTATCCTCATCACTGTTAGCAGCATGCTGGATCTGGGCTAGATCATAGGTGCGATCATAACGCGCTGGTGGATAGGCAACATCGAGAGCATAATATGGCGGCGGCTCATAGTATGTGGGCTCAAAGGGATCGGAACTCGGATTGTGGCTATAGAACCTCTCATCCTTATGAACTCCCCACTAGACCGAGTAATTAATACGCCCCAACTCATAAGTAGTCTCCCTCCTAAATGCATCAAACTCAGTCCTATCCTCCTGGCGCTTAGCCAGTAACTCTCGGTGGTGATCTCCCATCATAGAAGTCATATGACCCTGACTAGTGTTCAGGGCAGTCATCATCTCAATCACCCTCGATAGATCATCCGAACCACCGTGACCACCTCTCCTACCACCTCTATATCGGCTACTTGACGCCTCAGTGTGAGGTGTCTCATGTGGGTGCACAACATCCATCAACTGGCCAACCATTGACTCATACATAATATAACTCTCACCTGCTCCTCTCTTAACAACCTTAGCACTCAACCAGATCCTAGCATTCACCTGACCAAACTCAGATATAAGTGGTTGCAAAACAATAGTCGGAACCCCCAAAGCTCTAGTAATCATGGTAACAAAATGACCACCATACACTACACTCGCCTGAGACCTACCCCTCGCTGAGCTACTCATATAATTGGCCACACAATAAGGAATGTTCACTGTATTATTATTAAACAACTGAGACAAATACCAACAATCAGGCTGAGTTAGCTTCTCCGTGTTCTCCTTTCTCAAGGAGAGAGTATGAGAAACCACAACGTGAAAACAACGCATGTATGGAAAGACAATGTGCTTCCTCCTCACATCATTATTAAGAAAACCCATAGACTGATCACCAAACTCACTCCAAGCAGCATCATAGTTAAAACCCTGATTAGGGCTCGATCGTCCCTGTCTAGCAGCACTCGCCAAATAACCCTCAAACCAAGTCTCATTAACACACTCCCATAGATAACCAAAGCTCGAGCAATACCAACCATGCTCATGGACTGCTCACGTCCACCCAAATGAAATCTAAAAACGAGGAATCCGTTACACCTTGAATGTGATGGGAGTAGACAGCAGAAGAAAGCAACTCATAAACCAGGCTAGGGTAAATGGTCTCCTGAATGATAAACAAGTTGAACCATTCTTCAAACACTACACTCATTCCCCCCTCCGTTAGCCAGGGGTACCAAATAATTAGTTTGAAGCATCTCCCTATAAGTATCAAACAAACCAGCTGAGATAAGCGCAGACCAATCAATCGTATAAGGAGCCAACATCTCCTGAAGCAGCATCCTTTTGAGCCTGTGTGCCATATTTTTAAACCTATCATCATCTTGAGGAAACCTCAACCACTCATGTAAAGCAGCCCAGTTAATTCAAATTTCAGTCTCCTCATGCTCTTCCCTTTTCCTAACTCTCTGTTTTAACACAATTCAAATAAACATTAGCAAAATAAAGTAAACAGCTAAACGAAGCCGGCGGCTTATTTAAGCCATGCCGACGGCTTCATAACCTACATAAAACATTTTCACAAATTTTCCCAAAACCTGTTCAAACAGTATAATTTTCAAATTGGATACTTTTTTTTAACAGGATGCCGACGGCTTCATTATAATGCCGGTGACTTTATATCAGTTTCCAGATTTTAGATTTTTTTAGCATTCATCAATTTAACTCTAATAACATCAATCAAATAGATTTAACAGTGATTAACAAGCATTCTATATCAATTCATAATTTAACAATTATATAACAGCAAAAATCCATCAAGAAATCAGGCAGATGAGGCCGGCGCTTCATGTTTTTACAGAGCAAGCATGGCAGATTTTGCAGAAATTAAAAAGGATTTTGATAATGTAAAGTTAAAAATCGAAAATTACTCTATCAGCCATGAGTGATTACAAGTTGGATTAAGAAAACAACAAATTGTCTCCTTGAGAGCGTTTTTAAATAGTTGCAAGTGTAAAAATGAAGAAATGGGACGGTTTAGGGTTAAAAACTGTCTGTAGTGCAAAGCCGACGTCCTTAAAGCCAAGCCGGCGGCTTCGTTGGTCAAAAGGCATTTATTGAATTGACAGTTTGCAGCTTTTTTTGATCTCACCAGGCCGACGGCTTCAGTAACTCAAGCCGGCGGCTTCGCTTAAATTTTTCAAATTTTCAAATTTCGAAATACAAAAATAATATACAAGTATTCTACAAAACTCTGCAATATTTTAAGTCATGAATTTTAAGTTTTAATTTTGGCAAGGGAAATTACTTCCCCTCCAGGTAATAAATCTTTTTCAACGTAGATTTTTAATCTATGACCATTTATTTTGAATGTTTCTCCCCTTTTATTATATAACTCAACATATCCAGTAGAAAAATATTGCTTAACTGTGAAAGGACCCATCCATCTTAATTTTAACTTTCCAGGAGAAAATTTATAAATTGACTGGAAAATTAAGACCTTATCCCCTGGTTGAATATTTTAATATTTTTAATTCGTGCATTGTGCCATCTTTTCGTTTTCTCTTTATAAGTTATTGAGTTTTCATAACCAGAAAGCCTAAGTTCATCAAGTCGGTTTAGTTGAAGTAATCTATGTTTTTCTATTTCCTTAGGATCTAAGTTACATTGTTCAAAGCCCAATATGCGCGGTGTTCAATTTCAACAGGTAGATGACAAGCTTTTCCATAAACTAACCTAAAAGGAGTAGTTCCTATAGGTGTTTTGTAGGCAGTTCAGAAAGCCCATAATGCATCATCTAACTTTCGAGACCGAAGTTTTGGATTATTTTCTACTGTTCGTTCGAGTATTCTTTTCAATCCTCGATTTGTGTTTTCAACCTGACCACTCGTTTGCGGGTGGTAAGCTGTAGAAAAATGATGGTTAACACCATATCTTTTAAGAACTCTTTCAAGTAGTTGATTAGTAAAATGGGTTCCATGGTCACTAATTAAAGCTTTAGGAAAACCAAATCGACAAAATAATTTCTTAAGAAAGTCGACTACTACTCGCGAGTCATTAGTGGGAAGAGCTTTTGCCTCAACCCAGTTAGAAACGTAATCAACAGCTACAAGAATGTATTGGTTTCTTTCAGAAGAGGGAAACAGTCCCATGAAATTAATACCCCACACATCAAATATTTCATATACTTAAATATTTTGGCATTTCATCACGCTTTGAGAGATTTCCTCCTCGTTGGCATGCATCACATGATCGAAGTAATTTTCTCGCATCTTGGAATATGTTAGGCCAATAAAATCCAGAATTTAATACTTTGCGTGCCATGTAATTTGGACCAAAATGTTCTCCTGGTGCACTACTATGGCATTATATTAGGATTTCATTTGCTTCTTTACCATGTACGCAATGTCGAATAATCTGGTCGGGTCCTACTTTAAATAAGTAAGGACTTCCCCAAAATTAATGTTTTAAATCAGCGAAGAATTTTTTCCTTTGCTGATACGTTAAATATTTCCTTAATTCTTTTGCAGCTAAATAGTTTGCAAAGTCAGCAAACTATGGGTATGACTCATCAGAGATAATCATGAGACATTCATCAAGGAATGTGTCTCTAATTTCGATGGAGTTGTTTAGATTAGGATTCTCTAAACGCGAAAGATGATCTGCTGCTAGATTTTCAGCTCCTTTTTTTATCAATAACTTGCATATCAAATTTTCGCAGGAGTAAAACCCATCGTAAGAGTCGAGCTTTAGCATCAGGTTTATTGAGCAGATATTTAACTGCAGAGTGATCGGTGTAAACTGTTACTTTATTCATTATTAAATATGGACGAAATTTATCCAGTGCGAAGACTATAGCTAACAACTCTTTTTCAATGGTTGTATAATTTAATTGAGCTCCTGCTAATGTTTTACTAGCATAATAAATTGGATGAACGTGTGTAGCGACCCGACCAAATCATCATTGACGGCGCCGTCTACTTAGGTCCCGTTACGTGGTCATAAGTCTTTAAAACAACGTTTGACCAAAAGATATGTCGCATTCATTTCAAATGTAAAGGTTGTTCAAGTTTACAAGAATAGTTCCACCACAAGTTACGATACAAAGTTTTAAGTACAAATGAAACTTATGCGACACAATTTAAAAGTATCCAAAAGACGCTCCATGTATGCATATATATACTCGACATCCAATGCAAGTATCAAAATAATGAGCGGAAACATGTATCATGTATCGTTCAAGGACCTGAGAAAAACATAGAAATCTGTCAACGAAAACGTTGGTGAAATCATAGGTTTAAGTAAGTAAGTACAAGTGAACCACAAGATTTGCATCAAAGAAATAATAGTAATACATTCCAAAAGTTTGTTTCACGAGCACCCAATTATCAAAGCTTAACATTCCATCCATTGTATACCCCATCCATAGTGCTAGAACAAACACTGATTCTCGAAAATATATTTCATCCGTAGACGGTAGCGAACCGTCAAAGATGAGGGTTGTCAACCCATATGGCCATATAACATAAGTTCTCGCTTACACCCGGCAAGTGTAACTAATGATAATCGAATTGAGGATTTTTGTTCTAAACTCGTATGTAGAATGTTTGTTTTCCCGTTCTTGTGTTCACTTAGTTCAAAAGAATCGTTTATGTTTTCTCATCCCAAATATAAGTTTAAAAAGAGTAAAAGTGGGACTATGATCTCACCTTGAGTGCAAGAGTTAATAAAGTACTTCAACAAGTAGACGCGTGCAAAGACAAAGCTAGTCTTGACCTAATCATATAGGTTGTATCAATAACGGTAAACACAAACGGTCAAAGATGTTCAATTAGTCCTATGGCTCGTTACGACTCGATTATGTAGCATGTGAATCAACTAGTCAAGTTTCATGCACGATACAAGTAACTAAGCATGTTAGAACGATCGTATAATTGTTTGGTTAAGTTTGACTAAAAGTCAAACTTGGTCAAAGTCAAAGTCAACGGGGTCGGATCGGGTGTCCGACAATTTTCTCATGATGAGAAATCATTTATGAGCAGAATGGCCAAGTTTCATGTTAATCAGAGTTACGGTTAAGCGGGAAACATTTTGTGAAAGGAAAAATAAAAACTAAAATGAGCTGGGCATATGCGCGGCGCGCAAAGGGTTGCGCGGCGCGCACCCAAGTGTAAATCCTGGTCAGAACTTAACCACGAAGGCAAACATCTGGGATTTCTAATTTTTGCGCGGCGCGCGGGTATATGCGCGGCGCGCAATACCTGGGAAACATGCAGTTTGCAGAAAAAGACCAAGTCACGAACCAAAACTCAAATTAACCTATTTTATGAACCGAAAACATCCAAAATGCATACTATATATCGTCGGAAAGGTAATTTGACAAGGAAAACAACTAAACACGTTTCATCAAACAAAAACATCAATTTCAATAACCGATTTTCCGTCAAGTGATCATTAAGAATCCATTTTCAAAGTTTCAAGTTCATCAAATGCATTTTAAGTTTCGGGAATCCAATTCACACATGTGATATGCCGTTTTGAAGGTAATCAAACACACATTGCAACAAAACACTTAACAACAATATCTCATAGCATTTGACGCATCAAAAGTTCATGTAAAGCTCATCAAACCCTAATCCAAGTTCACAAAATCATTAATCATGTTCTTGGAGTTTCCTTAATCAACCTATACATCAAAACGAAGCTAATGATACTAGTAACACTTTTAAAACATGCACTTTAACAATCTAACAATATTTGATCATCCAAAATCAAGGATTTAGCAAGTAATTTTCATATTGAACTAGTTACACCAAAAACAACGAATCGAGCATACAAATTACATACACGACATCACAATGAGCCATAGACACTAATTAACATCTTTATAACTCAAAAATCTCAAGAACACATAAAATTAGTGATTTTAGAAAGTTACCCAAATGAGATGAAGTTGGTATCAAATTGAAGAGGATGAAGAGAGGATTCCAAATATGTAGTTTATTTTGTTGTAAGCCTCCTAGATCGAATTTAGATGATGATTGAATGAATTTGGAAATTGGGTGTGTTCTTGCTAGAGAGAAAGAGAGAGAGAGTGAGAGATGGTTGAATGGTGGTGATTGGGGTAGACTAGGTGACCTAGTCAACTAGTTTGCCCCGTGTCAATTTTAGTCCCTCGAGTTTGTAGTCGGGTGCGGAAAATACCTAAACGGAATATTTTAAAACGCGTATTAACGGGAGATGTTGTAAACATATAACGGAGTTTAAATTAGTATAACGGAAAAGAAAACGGAAAAAGGTGGAATGTTACATTACCTATTCCTTAAAAGAAATTTCGTCCCGAAATTTAAGTAGGCGTAGTAGTCGTTGTTTCTTCCTCGAGATCTTGCGTTTCTGAATTCACAAATAGATGAGGATACTTCCTTTGCATTTGATCTTGTCTTTCCCAAGTAAACTCGGGTCCTCTTTTGGCATCCCAACGAACCTTGACAATCGGGATTCGGCTTTGTTTCAATGTCTTGACGGAGGTGTCCACAATTTCAACCGGTTCCTCCACAAAATGAAGTTTGTCATCCATAGTAAGTTCTTCGAGAGGGATGACGATATCGGGTTCGGCAAGACACTTTTTCAAGTTAGATACATGGAAGGTAGGATGAACGGAGTTCAATTGAGGCGGAAGATCTAAACGATAAGCAACGGTTCCAATACGCTCCAAGATTTCGAAAGGACCAATATACCGCGGATTTAGCTTCCCGCGTTTCCCAAAACGGATTACACCCTTCCAAGGTGCGACTTTTAACATTACTCGGTCACCGACTTGAAATTCAAGATCGTTGCGTCGTTTGTCGGTATAGCTCTTTTGACGACTTCGGGCCGTCCTAAGCCTATCTCGGATTTGAACGATTTTCTCGGTGGTTTCGTGAATGAGTTCGGGTCCGGTGATTTGCACGTCGCCTACCTCGGCCCAACAAAGAGGTGAACGACATTTGCGGCCATATAGCGCTTCAAAAGGTGCGGCTTTAATACTCGCGTGATAACTATTGTTGTAAGAGAACTCGGCGAGAGGTAAGTGCTTGTCCCAAGCTTTTCCGAAATCAACCACGCAAGCTCGTAACATGTCCTCTAAGGTTTGAATTGTACGTTCGCTTTGT
Source organism: Rutidosis leptorrhynchoides (assembly GCF_046630445.1). Taxonomy (NCBI): domain Eukaryota; kingdom Viridiplantae; phylum Streptophyta; class Magnoliopsida; order Asterales; family Asteraceae; genus Rutidosis; species Rutidosis leptorrhynchoides. Next base: position 304,784,553 of record NC_092334.1, read on the forward strand.
CCATCGGTTTGAGGATGATATGCGGTGCTCATGTCTAAACGCGTTCCCAACGCTTCTTGCAATGTACGCCAAAATCTAGAAACGAAACGGCCATCTCGGTCGGAGATAATCGATAAAGGTATACCGTGTCGGGCTACGATCTCCTTAATGTAAAGTTGTGCAAGTTTCTCCATTTTGTCCGTTTCTTTCATGGCAAGGAAGTGTGCGGATTTGGTGAGACGGTCAACAATAACCCAAATGGTATCATAACCGCCCGTCGTTTTTGGTAGCTTGGTGATAAAATCCATCGTTATCCTTTCCCACTTCCATTGCGGGATCTCGGGTTGTTGAAGTAGTCCGGACGGTCTTTGGTGTTCGGCTTTGACTTTGGAACATGTCAAACACTTGGAAACATAAGTAGCTACGTCCCTTTTGATGTTCGGCCACCAATATAGTTGTTTAAGGTCGTGATACATCTTATTGGCACCGGGGTGAATCGAGTATCGTGACTTATGGGCTTCATCTAAAATAAGGCTTCGTAGGTCCCCATAACTAGGCACCCAAATCCTTCCGGCGTAATATCGGAGTCCGGTCTCCCTAATTTCGAATCGAGAGACGAGAATGTTCAAAAGCTCGTGTGAAAGGTTTTCATCCTTGAGAGCCTCATCTTGGGCTACCCGAATTTGGCTATTAAGGTTTGTGTGGATGGTGATGTTTAAGGCTCGGACACGAAGAGGCACCGCTCTTTCTTTCCGACTTAAGGCATCGGCTACTACATTTGCCTTCCCGGGATGGTAACGAAGCTCGCAATCGTAATCGTTTAAGGTTTCAATCCACCTTCGTTGTCTCATGTTTAGTTGCTTTTGATCGAAAATGTGTTGGAGGCTTTTGTGGTCGGTAAAGATAGTACTCTTGGTCCCGTAAAGATAGTGTCTCCACATTTTAAGTGCAAAGACAACGGCTCCGAGTTCGAGATCATGTGTCGTATAGTTTAGTTCATGAATTTTGAGTTGTCGAGAAGCATAAGCAATGACTTTCGTTCGTTGCATCAATACACACCCAAAACCATGTTTCGAGGCATCACAATATACAACAAAGTCATCATTGCCTTCGGGAAGTGACAAGATAGGAGCGGTGGTTAGCTTCGTTTTCAAGATTTGGAATGCGGACTCATGTTCGGTCGCCCAGATGAATTTCTTTCCCTTGTGAGTCAATGCAGTTAGAGGACGTGCAACCAAAGAGAAGTTTTCGATGAATCTACGATAGTACCCGACGAGACCCAAAAATTGACGAATGTGTGTAGGAGTAGTAGGAGTCTCCCATTTGCTAATGGCTTCGATTTTCGTTGGATCGACTTTAATACCTTGGTCACTTACAACATGACCAAGAAATTGAACTTCCTTTAACCAAAATTCACACTTGGAGAATTTGGCATAGAGTTGTTCTTGTCTTAAAAGTTCAAGCACAAGTTGGAGATGTTGTTCGTGCTCTTCTTCATTTTTAGAATAGATCAATATGTCATCGATGAACACAATAACGAATTTATCGAGATACGGTTTGCACACGCGGTTCATAAGATCCATGAACACCGCCGGTGCGTTAGTGAGACCAAATGGCATAACAAGGAATTCATAACTACCATAACGAGTTCGGAAAGCGGTTTTGGAGACATCTTCCCCCTTAACCCTCAATTGATGATAACCCGAGCGGAGATCGATTTTCGAATATACACAAGACCCTTGTAGTTGATCAAAGAGGTCATCGATGCGAGGAAGAGGATATCGGTTCCTAACCGTCAATTTATTTAGTTCACGATAATCAATGCACATTCGTAGGGATCCGTCTTTCTTTTTAACAAACAAAATCGGAGCGCCCCAAGGTGAATGGCTAGGTTGGATAAAACCACGATCAAGTAGTTCTTGGATTTGACTTTGCAATTCTTGCATTTCAGATGGAGCGAGTCTATATGGTGCACGCGCTACGGGTGCGGCTCCCGGAATAAGATCGATTTGGAATTCAACCGGTCGATGAGGCGGAAGACCCGGCAATTCGTCGGGAAATACATCGGAATAGTCACTAACAATTGGCACATCATCGATGTGCTTCTCATCGGACTCGACTTTCTTAACGTGAGCAAGGATCGCAAAACAACCCTTACGGAGTAGTTTTCTAACTTTAATACACGAAACAAGGTTGAGTCCGGTGCAACTCTTATCGCCATAGACGATCAAAGGTTCACCATTCTCGATAGGAATTCGGATTGCGTTAAGATCACAAAGAATGTGAGATTTCGTTTTGACTAACCAATTCATACCGATTATTACATCAAAGCTTCCTAGTTCCATGGGTATCAAGTCAATTTCAAATTCCTTACCCAAAATGTTCAAAGTACACCCCCGGTAATATGTGTCGGCACTTAAGAGTTTTCCGTCGGCCACTTCGATGGAATAAGTAGTATCTAAAGGGTGTGGTGGAGTGCAAAGGGTAGGAGCTAAAGTCTTGGACACAAAACATTTATCGGCACCCGAATCGAATAAGCAAGTAACATAAGAGTTGTTGAGAAGAAACGTACCCGTGACTAGTTCATTGTCATCTCGGGCTTCCTCGATGTTGATGTTAAAGGCTCGGCCTCGGTTGTTGGGGTTGGCTTTCTTCTTTGGGCATGCATTTCTATAATGACCCGTTTGACCACATTCGTAACAAGTGCCCGTCTTTGGTGCATTGGGCCACTTTCGAGCAACGGGAGTGGCACTTTTACAATCGTTGGCCTTATGACCAACTCCTTGGCACCGGTGGCAAATTAACTTGCCACATTTACCAAAGTGATGTTTGTTGCATTTGTTGCAAAGAGGTAGGTTCCCGGCATAACCCCTCTTGCCGTCGTTGTTGAAGGGCTTTTTGGTGAAGGTGTTGTTGTTGTAGTTGGTTGATGGAGTGGCTTCCCATTTCCTTTTGTTGCCACCCGACTTGTCCTCGGCCTTAGGAGCCGGCACTACGATTTCGTCAACCGTTTCAATTAGTTGGCGAGCCATGTTCATAGCGGCTTGATGAGTAGTGGGTTTGGATGACATCACCCCTTGTTTGATGCTTTTTGGAAGACCGAGCATGTAGAGCTCAATCTTTTGAGATTCGGGGTTAACAAGATTAGGACACATCAAGGATAGTTCGGCGAAGCGTTGATTATAAGCTTTAAGATCGTTTCCGACCGCTTTCAAAGCTCTTAGTTCTTCCTCAAGCTTTCGGGTTTCTTCGCGCGGAAAATATTCAACAACCATCTTTTCCTTTAGATCGGCCCAAGAGAGGGCATGAGCTTCATCGGTACCCACCGATTGAACATAGGTGTTCCACCATGTTAGAGCAATTCCGGAGAAAGTGTGAGTGGAGTATTTGACCTTGTCTTGATCCCGGCAACCGCTTATGCTAAAGACGGCCTCGGTTTGTTCAAACCAACGAGTAAGCACAACCGGTCCCCCGGTTCCATCATAAGTGTGGGGTTTGCACCCCATGAAAGCTTTGTAGGAGCACCCTTCGCTAGAGTTACCGGCTCCTTGGTTGTTGTTGTTGTTGTTGTTGTGGTTGTTATTATTATTGTTGTTGGATGAGTGACCGGCCATGGCCGCATCTACGGCGGTGGCTATCATCCGTTCGAGAGCTTGTTCGGGAGTTTCATTGCGGCGTACACGACGAGGAGCCATTGTTCCTTCAAGACACAAGAATATCATTGATTAGTATTCTCAATAATACTAACCGTGATATAGAATAAAGATAAAGAGAAGTTTTTCCTCGACTCGCCTTAAATTCTTTATGTCATAATGTCGGAACGTTCATATAAGTCACCGTAATATAATCCCGGAAATTATATTACCCTGATTCATATGTGCATTCGACATCATTTCATATAGTCAAGGTGGCGCGTCAATCAAATTAAACAACGTGAGATTAAGATGAACTAAGAGTAGATATGAGTAGAAGCGTTCGAGTATAAATGCACAAGTAGTCAAGTAATTCCTACTTCAAGTCTATATGCCGGTTGTAGTCTAGACTCACCAATGTACCCTATGACTCGGGGTTGACACTAATGAACTCTAAATCCCTACAACCAACGCTCTGATACCATCTGTAGCGACCCGAACAAATCATCATTGACGGCGCCGTCTACTTAGGTCCCGTTACGTGGTCATAAGTCTTTAAAACAACGTTTGACCAAAAGATATGTCGCATTCATTTCAAATGTAAAGGTTGTTCAAGTTTACAAGAATAGTTCCACCACAAGTTACGATACAAAGTTTTAAGTACAAATGAAACTTATGCGACACAATTTAAAAGTATCCAAAAGACGCTCCATGTATGCATATATATACTCGACATCCAATGCAAGTATCAAAATAATGAGCGGAAACATGTATCATGTATCGTTCAAGGACCTGAGAAAAACATAGAAATCTGTCAACGAAAACGTTGGTGAAATCATAGGTTTAAGTAAGTAAGTACAAGTGAACCACAAGATTTGCATCAAAGAAATAATAGTAATACATTCCAAAAGTTTGTTTCACGAGCACCCAATTATCAAAGCTTAACATTCCATCCATTGTATACCCCATCCATAGTGCTAGAACAAACACTGATTCTCGAAAATATATTTCATCCGTAGACGGTAGCGAACCGTCAAAGATGAGGGTTGTCAACCCATATGGCCATATAACATAAGTTCTCGCTTACACCCGGCAAGTGTAACTAATGATAATCGAATTGAGGATTTTTGTTCTAAACTCGTATGTAGAATGTTTGTTTTCCCGTTCTTGTGTTCACTTAGTTCAAAAGAATCGTTTATGTTTTCTCATCCCAAATATAAGTTCAAAAAGAGTAAAAGTGGGACTATGATCTCACCTTGAGTGCAAGAGTTAATAAAGTACTTCAACAAGTAGACGCGTGCAAAGACAAAGCTAGTCTTGACCTAATCATATAGGTTGTATCAATAACGGTAAACACAAACGGTCAAAGATGTTCAATTAGTCCTATGGCTCGTTACGACTCGATTATGTAGCATGTGAATCAACTAGTCAAGTTTCATGCACGATACAAGTAACTAAGCATGTTAGAACGATCGTATAATTGTTTGGTTAAGTTTGACTAAAAGTCAAACTTGGTCAAAGTCAAAGTCAACGGGGTCGGATCGGGTGTCCGACAATTTTCTCATGATGAGAAATCATTTATGAGCAGAATGGCCAAGTTTCATGTTAATCGGAGTTACGGTTAAGCGGGAAACATTTTGTGAAAGGAAAAATAAAAACTAAAATGAGCTGGGCATATGCGCGGCGCGCAAAGGGTTGCGCGGCGCGCACCCAAGTGTAAATCCTGGTCAGAACTTAACCACGAAGGCAAACATCTGGGATTTCTAATTTTTGCGCGGCGCGCGGGTATATGCGCGGCGCGCAATACCTGTGAAACATGCAGTTTGCAGAAAAAGACCAAGTCACGAACCAAAACTCAAATTAACCTATTTTATGAACCGAAAACATCCAAAATGCATACTATATATCGTCGGAAAGGTAATTTGACAAGGAAAACAACTAAACACGTTTCATCAAACAAAAACATCAATTTCAATAACCAATTTTCCGTCAAGTGATCATTAAGAATCCATTTTCAAAGTTTCAAGTTCATCAAATGCATTTTAAGTTTCGGGAATCCAATTCACACATGTGATATGCCGTTTTGAAGGTAATCAAACACACATTGCAACAAAACACTTAACAACAATATCTCATAGCATTTGACGCATCAAAAGTTCATGTAAAGCTCATCAAACCCTAATCCAAGTTCACAAAATCATTAATCATGTTCTTGGAGTTTCCTTAATCAACCTATACATCAAAACGAAGCTAATGATACTAGTAACACTTTTAAAACATGCACTTTAACAATCTAACAACATTTGATCATCCAAAATCAAGGATTTAGCAAGTAATTTTCATATTGAACTAGTTACACCAAAAACAACGAATCGAGCATACAAATTACATACACGACATCACAATGAGCCATAGACACTAATTAACATCTTTATAACTCAAAAATCTCAAGAACACATAAAATTAGTGATTTTAGAAAGTTACCCAAATGAGATGAAGTTGGTATCAAATTGAAGAGGATGAAGAGAGGATTCCAAATATGTAGTTTATTTTGTTGTAAGCCTCCTAGATCGAATTTAGATGATGATTGAATGAATTTGGAAATTGGGTGTGTTCTTGCTAGAGAGAAAGAGAGAGAGAGTGAGAGATGGTTGAATGGTGGTGATTGGGGTAGACTAGGTGACCTAGTCAACTAGTTTGCCCCGTGTCAATTTTAGTCCCTCGAGTTTGTAGTCGGGTGCGGAAAATACCTAAACGGAATATTTTAAAATGCGTATTAACGGGAGATGTTATAAACATATAACGGAGTTTAAATTAGTATAACGGAAAAGAAAACGGAAAAAGGTGGAATGTTACAACGTGCTTTTCTTTCGTTATCCTAAAACAGCTCCTATAGCGTAGTCACTAGCGTCACACATAAGTTCGAAAGGTTTGGACCAGTCAGGTGATATTATAATAGGTGTGTTGGTAAGTTTTTCTTTTAAAATAGAGAACGCTTTTTTACAATCTTCATTAAGTTCAAAAGGTGCGCCTTTCTCTAGAAGTTTTTTTAATGGACGAGCAATTTTTGAGAAATCTTGAATAAAACGCCTATAAAATCCAGCATGTCCTAGAAAACTTCTAATTGCTTTAACATTACTGGGTTCAGAAAGATTGGAAATAACATTGATTTTTGCTTTATCAACTTCAATTCCTTTATTAGAAATTTTATAGCCAAGGACAATGCATTCTTTTACCATAAAATGACATTTTTCCCAATTAAGAAAAAGATTTGTTTTTTCACAACGAGCAAGCATTTTATCGAGATTGGATAGACAATAGTCAAAGGATGTTCCAAAGACGGAGAAATCATCCATATAGACTTCCATGAAATCTTCCACCATAACGTGAAAGATAGCTGTCATACATCTTTGGAAGGTGCCAGGGTATTACATAACCAAAAAGGCATTCTTCGATAAGCGAAAGTACCAAAAGGATAAGTGAAAGTGGTTTTCTCTTGATCCTTAGGGTCTATTGAAATTTGAAAATATCCATAGAAACCATCCAAGAAACAGTAGTATTCCTTTCTGGCGGATCTTTCAATCATTTGATCAATAAACGGAAGCGGGACATGATCTTTTCGAGTAGCTTCGTTTAATTACGGTAATCTATACAAACTCGTCAACCGGTAACGGTTCGAGTGGGAATTAATTCATTATTTTCATTATAGAAAACAGTGGTTCATCCCTTTTTAAGGACACACTGTACTGGACTAACCCATTGGCTATCGGATATTGGATAAATCATTCCCGCGTCTAATAATTTTAAAACTTCCTTTTTTACTACTTCAGCCATATTAGGGTTTAAAGGTCTTTGTCTTTGAATTATGGGTTTTGCGTTTTCTTCCCATAAAATTTTATGAGTACAGAAGGTGGGGTCAATTCCCGGAATATCAGAGGTTTTCCAAGCGAATGCCTTTTTATGCTTCTTTAAAACTTCCAAGAGTTTCTCTTTTTGATTTGTAGATAATTTGGAAGATATGATAACAGGAAGTTCGGAATTATCTTTTAGAAAAACATATTCTAAGTGAGAAGGCAATTCTTTAAGTTCTAATTTCGGTGATACATCAAGTGAATGTTTTATTATTAATTATTCAGTTATAGGATCATGTTCTTCTTCTGTTACAAAATTGACTTTCATTAAATCTTCAAACTCATCATCAAGATTTTTCTCTTTTATTTCACACACAAATTCATCTATATCCATTGATAAAAATTCATCGACTTCTTCTTCAATACATGTTTCTATATATTTTATCATTGGACAAGAGAGATCTAATTCAAGATTAGTATCTAAAGTGATTCTGTCATCTCCTACTCCTAGACTATATGTCTTAGTTTACATTTGAAATTTGAAAGCAGCAGTTCTTAGAAATGGTCTTCCTAATATTATTGGGATTTTATCATTTTCTTTCAATTCTAAGACAACAAAGTCAGCGGGAAAAGTGAATTTATCAATTTTTACCGGTATATTTTCGGCTATCCCCATTGGGTAATTAAAAGAAATATCGGCCAGACAAATAGACATTCTAGTGGTAGTTAATTCTCCTAGACCTAGTCTTTTATATAATGAATATAGCATTAAATTTATACTAGCACCGGTATCTGCTAATGCTTGATATACTCTAGAATCATTAAATGAGCACGGGACAGTAATACTTCCTGCATCGTCTAGCTTTTCGGGTATGTCAAATTTTTGAAAAATGGCTTTACATTCTGTGATAATAAACCTGGAAGAATTTTCAGCGTTTTTTTCTTTATTAGATAACAAGGTTTTTAAATATTTCCATAATGTGGATTCTCTTTTAATAAATCTATAAAGGAATATTAACATTTATATTATTAAACATATTAGCGAAATTCTCTATACGTTTTTGTTGTTTGGCTTTCCTTAGTTGTTGAGGGTATGGAACTGGTTCTAAGGGTTTGCAATCTTAAAAGGTAAATCTGTTTTAAGGGAGTTTCATCATTACTTTTTGTAGTACTAGCTTCATTAGGTGGTTCATGTTTTTTCTCTTGACTAGGTGTGACAGAGTCTTGTGTTGTTTTACCACTCCTAGTAGTTATAGCTTGTATTTCTAAACTTCCCTTTGGATTCTCTAAGGTATTAGATGGTAGCGTTCCAGTTTCCCTAACAGCCAATTGCTTAGAAAAGGTTCCTAGATCCTTTTCTAAGTTAAGTATCAAATTTTGATGATTTTGATATAACTCAGAGATTTTGTATAAAATAACATTATTTAATTCAATTTGGGTGTAAATATATTCTCTCATTATGTCTAGAAATCCTTTGCTTATAGTTTCCTCTTGTGATACCTGAGAGACATTTTCTATCATATGTTTTTCTTTTAATTCTCTTAATTCTTTTTCCAAAACCTCTATTTTATCCTGTAAGGAGATTATCTCGTTTCTAACTTCAATTTTAATTTCTTGTTGATTTTTATTTAATTGATACCAATCATGTGACTGGACGGTTAAATCGGAAATTAATTGTTGTAAGTCCTCGAGAGTTTTAGAAAGGGCTGCACCTCCAGTAGCGGTGTCTATTTCTTTTCTAGTAGTTATAGTAATATTCTTGTAGAATTACATTAATCTTTGAACACCATTTAATCCATGTTGAGGACACGACTTTATTAATTTTTCATATCTAGTCCAAGTATCATATAAAGTTTCTTGAGGTTCTTGTTTAAATTGATTTATTTCATTTTGTAATCTTATCATTTTAGAAGGTGGGAAGAATCTTTTTAAGAATTTTTCAACCATTTGATCTCATGTAGCAATTTTCCTTTCAGCAAGTTGATTAAATCAATCTTTAGCTTCTCCCTTGAGTGTCCAAGAAAAAAGGATAAGATAAATATGTTCATCCTCTATTTGATTATATTTAAAAAGCGTACACATACTAGCAAAGTTACTGAGATGTTGATAAACATCTTCTTCAATAGTTCCATTAAAATGACATTCTTCTTTAATTAGGTCTAATATTTGTTTTTCAATAGTGAAATTAGTTTTAATAGTTGGTGGAATTATAGCGGTTCCATGGATTTGTCTTGAAGCTCTTAAGTGATCTTCCATAGAGAGTTTTAAATCATTCATTGTATATTCTAAGTGTTTAAGTGCTTTAAGTATTTTATATTATTCACCAAAAAATGGCCGTCAGCGTCTAGGTTCCGGTAGAGCCCTTTAAGTCGGAAGCCCAGCAACCTTTCCCTAAAGGAATACAGTCACCACTTGTATATAGGTGTTTTAGTTTATATTCTTTCGATTCCACTGCGATACGCGGCAGCGACGCCAAAAAGTTGATGTGTCAAAAGTGTGTGCAATAATGCGTGCCTTTTTAATCTACTTTTAAAATTATAATATCTTAATTTACGATTTACTTTTAACACCCTAACGAGAAACAAAACCCGATCAGATGTAGTTTAGTATTATGTAAGTTAAGGTTCGTCCCAAGAGAACGAGTGGATTTTAGAATATAGATTTGGGTTTTAAACTTTAAATAACAATAAACAAATAAATTGCAAATAAAGAACTAGAAGAAATAAGCAATGATAAAGAAGGCACATGCTTGAATCTTTCACACCTTGTTCACAATTGCCTTTTTGAATTAAGCTCAAACTCAGATTAATAATTGACCTAAGAATATCTACTTCAAGATTAATTGATCAGGTTCACCCTAAAATAGATGGCTAGACTTCCTGCTTGCATTAAGACCTGATAATAGATTTAGTATGATTAACCAAACCTTAATTAGAGTTTCTAGCTATAATCCTCACAACTAAATCAATCCAATTATATTTAAGTTTATCAAGTTTTAAACGTAGTGATGTTCTAGTTAAAACCTAATAATAATTGATTTATGTAAACCAGATTAATTTAACGGTGGTGCTTTAATCAGACATAAAATATAATAGGAATTCTAGAGATTCTGTCAAAATATAAATTCTGTTTTTAGCACATAAATCTGGCGGCTTTGTCAACGAAGCCGGCGGCTTCGTTGAAGTTTCTAAATAATTCCGCTGAATACTTTTTAATTTGATCTGAGTATAAACAACATATGAATATTAAATAAACTAGATGAAGCCGGCGGCTTTGGTCCATCCCACATCCGGATTTCTGTTTTCTTTCATACAATTTAACTGTTCAGGCAGTTGATCGCAAGATGTTACATGATTCAATCATATGTAAGGCTGTTAGCCCATAACTAAAGTAAAAACAAATAAAGATTAAGAAATAAGATCAAGAATCATACAGACATAGAAGAAATTGAAAACCAAACGATTGATTAATGAACTTGAATTTTGAAAGGAAATAAAGACCTAACTAATTCGTACTTGTATTCAGAAAAATAGAGAAAACTGAACTGGATATCGAAAACTCTGGCCTAAGGTCTCTATTTATAATGTTTCTAGACTGTACCCAAAGCTGCGGCTTCAGGGTGAAGCCGACAGCTTCTCTGAGGCGGTGAATTCCTCTCCAAGTAAAACGTGATCCATAAGTCAAAAACGCGTAACCGTCTAACTTAAGTCGGCGACTTGATGCTAGGCCGGCTACTTTATTGATCCGGAAAATCTTTTTGATTTGGTTTCCTTATTTATTTGAACTTGATCAGCAAGTTGAGAAACCGTGTCCATGAGGTCGGCGGCTTTTGTGTGAAGCCGGCGGCTTTACTTCACTTTTTTTTGGCTCCAAGTTTAACATATTTTACGATCAAACTTGAACATTCTGGAAATCCTTGAGGAATCCGGCGACTTTATAGCCCTCAGGCCGACGGCTTTATCTTACATTCTCATTTTTCACTGTTTTTGTTAGTGTTTTGCACATAACTTAAACAAAATAACAGAAATACCTATTTTCCCTTTTTACCAATTTTAGTGTATTTAGGCATTAAAATGACTTTAAAATAACAAGATAACTCCTCAAAATATTATCAAAATACTGTATAATTTAGGAGTTATCAAATACCCCACACTTGAACTTTTACTTTCCTCAAGTAAATTTAGCATATTATTTCAAATCGGGATAAATAATTTTAAACAATTTAAATGGGTATAGAGAGTTGAAGCAAACTGCAAAGTCAAACGGATTTCTAATTATAAGTTATCTTTTATTATTAAAAGAATTAGTCTGAACCAGACCAAGGAATACAAGCAGTCCTAATGTTTATTAAATCAGATATATACAGTTTGGTCATCATTAGACTCTTTTGTGTTCTAGAGAATTTTTTAGAAATGTATGGTTTGTAGTGACCCGAACTTTTCCATTTTTATATATATTAAATGAAATTGATATTTACATGATTAAGTGTTTCCAACATGTTAAGCAATCAAACTTGTTAAGACTTGATTAATTGAAATAGGTATTATATAGACAATTGACCACCCAAGTTGACCGGTGATTCACGAACGTTAAAACTTGTAAAAACTATATGATGTCATATATATGGTTATATATATATTTAACATGATATTATCATAAGTAAGTATCTCATTAGCTATTTTTACAATGAGTTATATACATAAAAATGAGACTATTGAGTTAAGAAACTCAAAATCGATATATATATATATATAACGATTATCGTTATAACAATGTCTTACTAAATACATATGAATCATATTAAGATATTGATACACTATGTTAATCATGATAAATGATAAGTAAACATTTCATTAAGTGTATTAACAATGAACTATATGTGTAAAAAAAAGACTACTAACTTAATGATTTCGAAACGAGACATATATGTAACGATTATCGTTGTAACAATATTTAACTGTATATATATCATACTAAGATATACTAATATATCATAATATCATGATAATGTAATAATTTAACATCTCTTTAGATATAATAAGCAATGGGTTAACAACATTTAACAAGATCGTTAACCTAAAGGTTTCAAAACAACACTTACATGTAACGACTAACAATGACTTAACGACTCAGTTAAAATGTATATACACGTAGTGTTTTAATATGTATTCATACACTTTTGAAAGACTTCAAGACACTTATCAAAGTACTTCTACTTAAAAAAATGCTTACAATTACATCCTCATTCATTTTCATCAATAATTCTACTCGTAGTCATTCAGTATTCGTATCCGTATTATACACAGCTTCTAGACGTACTTACTATGAGTATATACCAATAGGAACTAGTATGGGATTCCACTCTTGATTATGTCATACATGACTAATCAAATTTAACTTCTACCATGAACTAGTCAACTAACTAGAACTCCTTTTAACCCCACTCACCACTCATCATTCACCACTCACAAATCAATCCATTTCACTTCCAATTCTCTTTCTAACTCTCTCTCAACACCTACACACACTTATGAACGAATTTTTCCAACAAACTAATCATCAACTTCATCAAAAATTACTTCAAGAATCAAGCTATAATCATCATAGGAAGAACACTTCAAGAACACTTCAAATATCCTTTCAAGTTTACTAGTTTACTTCCAAGCTTTCTAATCCATTCCAAGTAATCATCTAAGATCAAGAAATCTTTGTTATTTACAGTAGGTTATCTTTATTATTCAAGGTAATATTCATATTCAAACTTTGATTCGATTTCTATAACTATAAACTATCTTAATTCGAGTAAAAATCTTACTTGAACTTGTTTTTGTGTCATGATCCTACTTCAAGAACTTTCAAGCCATCCAAGATCCTTTGTAAACTATCTTAATTCAATTTCTATAACTATAAACTATCTTAATTCCAAGTAAAAATGTTTTAGTGTCATGATTCGATTTCTATAACTATAAACTATCTTAATTCGGGAATACATGCAGTTTTGTAAATATTTTACAAAATAGACACAAGTAAATGAAACTACATTCTATGGCTGGATTATTAAACTGAATATACCCCTTTTTAGTCTGGTAATCAAAGAATTAGGGAACAGACACCCTAATTGACGCGAATCCTAAAGATAGATCTATTGGGCCCAACGAGCCCCATCCAAAGTACCGGATGCTTTAGTACTTCGAATTCATCATGTCCGAAGGGAGTCCCGGAATGATAGGGGATATTTTATATGCATCTTGTTAAGGTCGGTTACCAGGTGTTCACCATATGAATGATTTTTATCTCTATGTATGGGATGTATATTGAAATATGAAATCTTGTGGTCTATTATTACGATTTGATAAATATATAGGTTAAACCTATAACTCACCAACATTTTTGTTGACGTTTAAAGCATGTTTATTCTCAGGTGATTATTAAGAGCTTCCGCTGTTGCATGCTAAAATATGGACAAGATTTGGTGTCAGCATGCTCGTATAGTATTGTTTAAAACTGCATTCGAGATTTACTTTGTTGTAACATATTAATATTGTAAACCAATATGTATTGGTAGTGTGTGGGTGTGATATTTTAGATTATCATTTCTGGATAATCTAGGTGGTGACTTTTTAACCTTGTCGGTAAAATAAAGTTTATGGTTTGTTTTAAAAACGAATGCAGTCTTTGAAAAACGTCTCATATAGAGGTCAAAACCTCGTAACAAAATCAATTAATATGGAATGTTTATAATCAATATGAACGGGACATTTCAGTTGGTATCAGAGCATTGGTCTTAGAGACCCAGAATTTTTGCATTAGTGTGTCTTACCGAGTTTGTTAGGATGCATTAGTGAGTCTGGACTTCGACCGTGTTTTTCTTCAAAAACGATTGCTTAACATTTGTTGTTGGAAATTATAAATTAGTAACATGTAAATATTATGTGATATATTAATCTCTTGATGTGTTTGATATTGTGTGATAGATGTCTACCTCTAGTACAAATCCCATCGACTCACCTAATAATAATGAAGAGTCGAATATACTTTGGGAAGATTCACAAATTCCCGAAGAGGAACCGGAAGAGGAGGAACCGGAAGAGGAGGAACCGGAAGAAGAGGAACCGGAAGAGGAAGAACTGGAAGAAGAAGAGGTTCCGGAGGAAGAAATATTGATACCTACAGTAAATCGATTAAATAAAAGAAAATCCTCAACCAACGGACCAAAGTAAAAAATGGTCAATGGTGTTTCTGCCAAGGAAGCAAAATATTGGGAAGATTACCAATTTTCCGATGAATCGGATCCCGATGAGGATTCCGATGATGTTATAGAAATTACCTCGACCCAATTTAATAAAGCAAAAGAAAATAATAAGGGAAAAGGTATAAAAATAGAGAAACCTGATTCCAACCCCGATGAACTTTATATGTACCGACGACGTCCGTATTTCCTAAAATGTAACAATAACCTGGGAACCTCTAAACCACCAAGTTTTTCTAAACAATTGTGGAAAACGACGGCTCGTATTAGAGGAACACCATATATCCCTAGAAAATTAGGAAAACGACCCAAGTCCGAAGAAGATGAAACCAGTGGTTCGGATTAGAGGGTTGTAATCATGTTGTGTATTATATGTATTGTAATGTGCTTGTATTTTTATGTTCTATGTAAAAATTGTTTGTATTGTTTGTTAATTATCTTTTATGAATCTAATCCTTGTCTATTTTACAGTATAAAAACAAAATGGACATTAAGGGTAGACAACCGAATATTTTAGAAGACCTACCAGAGGATATGATTGAGGAAATCTTATCTAGAGTCGGTCAGATTTCATCAGCACATTTAGTTATGGCGAAATTAACTTGTCAAACATTTGAAAGACTTTCCAGAAATGCCTTAGTTTATAAAAGGCTTTCCTTTGATAGGTGGGGTATATCACATTGGGGAGACCGTAAGTTACGCCGTGTTTTCTTTAAAGCGTTAAATGCAGGGAACCCAAATGCAATTTTACGCTACGGGTTAAGAACCTATTTTGACTCAACATATCCCAACATAGGATTTCGTGAGTTAGAAAGAGCTTCTAACATGTAACATAAAGAAGCATGTTATACTTACGGGTTAGTGATGTTCGCTTCTTACCAAAGTGAGAAAAAGAATATCGGATTACAACTTTTAAATAAAACCTTTCCACAAGTGACGAATTCAGTAGTTGGGGTGAGAAACAAGGTTTTTAGATTATTACGGGGTTGTTGGACATTACGAAACCCTCATCCTTTTGACAACATTACAATATGCTGCCTAGCCAATGGTCATAACGGTTACTTTTCACAAGACCAACGATGGGAAGTCGTCTTAGTAAAACCAGAATGCGTGACTTGTTTCTGGACTTATGAATTACGTGTCTTTATTTCTTTTGCTGAACGACTTACGTATTAACTAGAATTGCCTTTATAGCTTCCGAGTAGCAAAGTTATTATGTGCTATATTTCATCCTATATGTATAATAGCGTTATTATAAGTTTATAAATATTGTATAAAAATTTGAACGCGAAATATTATTATAATCAGTTTTTTTTTTCATATAGAATTATAGTAGTTGAATTGTATATTAGCTACTAAGTATGAACTTAACGGGTAGGTACTACCCGAATTAAAACTATAAAACGCTAATATGAAAAAAAGCTTTTATAAATGAGTTCATACTATGCTACGAAATACTATTGACTACTCTTAAAATTCTATATGATTAACTTATTCTTTGGGCTATTTTTGAAGGAAATGGCATCGGTAACTCGTCAGAATTTGAACATGAGTGAGGAAGACTTCCGTGTTTTCCTTGCAGCAAACATAGCCGCAGTACAGGCTGCGATGCAAAATAACAATAACTCTGGATCTAGCAGTGGAACTAATTCCACAAGAAATCATGTAGGATGCTCCTACAAAGAATTCACTGCCTGCAAACCTTTGGAATTTGCTGGAACCGAAGGACCAATTGGATTGAAACGGTGGACCGAGAAGGTTGAATCGGTGTTTGCCATAAGTAAGTGTACTGAAGAGGACAAAGTTAAGTACGCTACGCATACCTTCATAGGTACTGCGTTAACGTGGTGGAACACCTATCTTGAACAGGTAGGACAAAATGCTGCTTACGCACTACCGTGGTCGGCATTCAAGCAATTGATGAACGAGCAGTACCATCCTAGAAACGAAGTCAATAAGGTCAAGGTAGAGCTTAGAGAGTTACGAACACAAGGATTCGAAATTACCACATTTGAATGGCGATTCACATAGTTGTGCCTATTGTGTCCGGGAGCGTTTGAAGATGAAGAAGAGAAGATCGACGCGTTTGTAAAAGGGTTACCAGTAAGGATTCAAGAAGATGTGAGTTTACACGAGCCCGCTTCCATACAGAAGGCAAGTCGAATGGCTCATAAACTCATACATCAGATTGAGGGGAGAATTAAAGAGCAGGCGGCTGAAGAAGCCAACACGAAACAACTCAAGAGGAAGTGGGAGGAAAACGGTGACAAGAGTCACCAGTACAACAACAATAACAATTACAACCACAACCGCAACAACAATCGCAACAATAACCACAATTCTAACAATAACTACAACAAACATCCCAACAACAACAACAACTACAACAACCGTTTCAACAACAATAACAATCCCAACAACAATCTCAATAACAACAAACAACAGAAACAACCATGCTTCCGGTGTGCAGAGTACCATCCAAATGCGTTTTGCATAATAGTTTGCACCAAGTGTAAGAGAAGTGGTCATGGCGTGGTAAAATGTGAGGTTTACGGACCAAAGAACAACAAAAATAAAGAAACAAATAAGGTCGGAACAAATAATGCCGACGTAGTTTGTTATAAATGTGGAAAACCGGGCCACATTATTAGAAATTGCCCAAACCAAGGGAATACTAATGGGAAAGGCCGCGAAAGAGTTTTCAATATTAATGCGGCAGAAGCGCAGGAAGACCCAGAGCTTGTTACGGGTACGTTTCTTATTGACGATAAATCTGCTTATGTTTTATTTGATTCGGGTGTGGATAGAAGCTATATGAGTAGAGATTTTTGTGCTAAATTAAGTTGCCCATTGACGCCTTTTGGATAGTAAATTTTTACTCGAATTAGCAAACGGTAAATTAATTTCAGCAGATAATATATGTCGGGATAGAGAAATTAAACTAGGGGATGAAACGTTTAAAATTGATTTAATACCAGTCGAGTTAGGGAGTTTTGATGTAATAATTGGCATGGACTGGTTGAAAAAGGTGAGAGCAGAGATTATTTGTTACAAAAATGCGATTCGCATTGTGCGTGAAAAAGAAAAACCTTTAATGGTGTACGGAGAAAAGAACAACGCGAAATTAAATCTTATTAGTAGTTTGAAGGCGCAAAAACTAATAAGAAAAGGTTGTTACGTCATTCTAGCACACATCAAGGAAGTTAAACCTGAAGAAAAGAACATCAGTGATGTTCCCGTCGCAAAAGAATTTCTCGATGTATTTTCGAAAGAATTACCGGGATTACCCCCACATCGATCCGTTGAATTTCAAATAGACCTTGTACCAGGAGCTGCACCAATAGCTCGTGCTCTATACAGACTCGGACCCAGCAAAATGAAAGAATTACAAAGTCAGTTACAAGAACTTTTAGAGCGTGGTTTCATTCGACCAAGCACATCACCGTGGGGAGCTCCTGTTTTGATTGTCAAGAAGAAGGATGGTACATTTAGGTTGTTTATCGACTACCGAGAGTTGAACAAACTTACCATCAAGAACCGCTACCCACTACCGAGAATTGATGACTTATTTGATCAACTACAAGGCTCGTCGGTTTATTCGAAGATTGATTTACGTTCTGGGTATCATCAAATGCAGGTGAAGGAGGATGATATTCTAAAGACTGCTTTTAGGACGCGTTACGGTCATTACAAGTTTATGGTTATGCTGTTTGGGTTGACTAACGCACCAGCTGTGTTCATGGACCTCATGAACCGAGTGTGTGGACCATACTTTAACAAGTTTGTCATTGTTTTCATCGATGACATACTTATTTACTCAAAGAATGACCAAGAGCATGAAGAACATTTGAGAAAAGTGCTAGAGTTGTTAAGGGGAGAAAAAATGTACGCTAAGTTTTCAAAGTGTGCATTTTGGTTGGAAGAAGTTCAATTCCTCGGTCACATAGTGAACAAAGAAGGTATTCAGGTGGATCCAAAAAAAATTGAAACTATTGAAAAGTGAGAAATCCCGAAAACTCCGAAGCATATGCGCCAATTTTTAGGACTAGCTGGTTACTACAGAAGGTTCATTCAAGACTTTTCCAGAATAGCATAACCCTTGACTGCATTAACGCATAAAGGGAGGAAATTTGAATGGAAGGATGAACAAGAGAAAGCGTTTTAATTGTTAAAGAAAAAGTTAACTACTGCACCTATATTGTCATTACCTGAAGGGAATGATGATTTTGTGATATATTGTGACGCCTCAAAGCAAGGTCTCGGTTGTGTATTAATGCAACGAACGAAGGTAATTGCTTATGCGTCTAGACAATTGAAGATTCACGAGTAGAATTATACGATGCATGATTTGGAATTAGGCGAGGTTGTTTTTGCATTAAAGACTTGGAGGCACTACTTATATGGGGTCAAAAGTATTATATACACCGACCACAAAAGTCTTCAACACATATTTAATCAGAAACAAATGAACATGAGGCAGCGCAAGTGGATTGAATTGTTGAATGATTACAACTTTGAGATTCGTTACCACTCGGGGAAGGAAAATGTGGTAGCCAACGCCTTGAGCAGAAAGGAAAGAGAAACCATTCGAGTAAAAGCTATGAATATAATGATTCACACTAACCTTACTACTCAAATAAAGGAGGCGCAACAAGGAGTTTTAAAAGAGGGAAATTTAAAGAATGAAATACCCAAAGGATCGGAGAAGCATCTTAATATTCAGGAAGATGGAACCCGGTATAGGGCTGAAAGGATTTGGGTACCAAAATTTAGAGATATGTGAGAAATGGTACTTAGAGAAGCTCATAAAACCAGATACTCAATACATCCTGGAACGGGGAAGATGTACAAGGATCTCAAGAAACATTTTTGGTGGCCAGGTATGAAAGCCGATGTTGCTAAATACGTAGGAGAATGTTTGACGTGTTCTAAGGTCAAAGCGGAGCATCAGAAACCATCAGGTCTACTTCAACAACCCGAAATCCCGGAATGGAAATGGGAAAACAATACCATGGATTTCATCACTAAATTGCCAAGGACTGCAAGTGGTTTTGATACTATTTGGGTAATAGTTGATCATCTCACCAAATCAGCACACTTCCTATCAATAAGAGAAGATAAAAAGATAGAGAAGTTAGCACGACTGTATTTGAAGGAAGTCGGGAGACATGGAATACCAATCTCTATTATCTCTGATAGGGATGGCAGATTTATTTCAAGATTCTGGCAGACATTACAGTAAGCATTAGGAACTCGTCTAGACATGAGTACTGCCTATCATCCACAAACTGATGGGCAGAGCGAAAGGATGATACAAATGCTTGAAGACATGCTACGAGCATGTGTTATTGATTTCGGAAACAGTTAGGATCGACATCTACCGTTAGCAGAATTTTCCTACAACAACAGCTACCATTCAAGCATTGAGATGACACCGTTTGAAGCACTTTATGGTAGAAAGTGTAGGTCTCCTATTTGTTGGAGTGAAGTGGGGGATAGACAGATTACGGGTCCGGAGATAATACAAGAAACTACCGAGAAGATAATCCAAATTCAACAACAGTTGAAAACCGCCCAAAGTCGACAAAAGAGCTACGCTGACATTAAAAGAAAAGATATAGAATTTGAAATTGGAGAGATAGTCATGCTTAAAGTTGCACATTGGAAAGGCGTTGTTCTATTTGGTAAACGAGGGAAATTAAATCCAAGGTATATTGGACCATTCAAGATTATTGATCGTGTCGGACCAGTAGCTTACCGACTTGAGTTACCTCAACAACTTGCAGCTGTACATAACACTTTCCACGTCTCGAATTTGAAGAAATGTTTTGCTAAAGAAGATCTCACTATTCCATTAGACGAAATCCAAATCAACGAAAAACTTCAATTCATCAAAGAACCCGTCGAAATAATGGATCGTGAGGTTAAAAGACTTAAGCAAAACAAGATACCAATTGTTAAGGTTTGATGGAATGCTCGTAGAGGACCCGAGTTCACCTGGGAACGAGAAGATTAGATGAAGAAGAAATACCCGCACTTATTTCAAGAATATACGTCAACACCTCCAACTGCTTAAAATTTCAGGACGAAATTTATTTAACGGGTAGGTACTGTAGTGACCCGAACATTTCCATGTTTATATATATTAAATGAAATTGATATTTACATTATTAAGTGTTTCCAACATGTTAAGTAATCAAACTTGTTAAGACTTGATTAATTGAAATAGGTTTTATATAGACAATTGACCACCCAAGTTGACCGGTGATTCACGAACGTTAAAACTTGTAAAAACTATATGATGTCATATATATGGTTATATATATAGTTAACATGATATTATCATAAGTAAGTATCTCATTAGGTATTTTTACAATGAGTTATATACATAAAAATGAGACTATTGAGTTAAGAAACTCAAAATCGATATATATAACGATTATCGTTATAACAACGTCTTACTAAATACATATGAATCATATTAAGATATTGATACACTATGTTAATCATGATAAATGATAAGTAAACATGTCATTAAGTGTATTAACAATGAACTATATATGTAAAAAAAAGACTACTAACTTAATGATTTCGAAACGAGACATATATGTAACGATTATCGTTGTAACAATATTTAACTGTATATATATCATACTAAGATATACTAATATATCATAATATCATGATAATGTAATAATTTAACATCTTTTTAGATATAATAAGCAATGGGTTAACAACATTTAACAAGATCGTTAACCTAAAGGTTTCAAAACAACACTTACATGTAACGACTAACAATGACTTAATGACTCAGTTAAAATGTATATACATGTAGTGTTTTAATATGTATTCATACACTTTTGAAAGACTTCAAGACACTTATCAAAGTACTTCTACTTAACAAAAATGCTTACAATTACATCCTCATTCATTTTCATCAACAATTCTACTCGTAGTCATTCAGTATTCGTATTCGTATTATACACAGCTTCTAGACGTACTTACTATGAGTATATACCAATAGGAACTAGCATGAGATTCCACTCTTGATTATGTCATGCATGACTAATCAAATTTAACTTCTACGATGAACTAGTCAACTAACTAGAACTCCTTTTAACCCCACTCACCACTCATCATTCACCACTCACCAATCAATCCATTTCACTTCCAATTCTCTTTCTAACTCTCTCCCAACACCTACACACACTTATGAACGAATTTTTCCAGTAAACTAATCATCATCTTCATTAAAAATTACTTCAAGAATCAAGCTATAATCATCATAGGAAGAACACTTCAAGAACACTTAAAAAATCCTTTCAAGTTTACTAGTTTACTTCCAAGCTTTCTAATTCATTCCAAGTAATCATCTAAGATCAAGAAACCTTTGTTATTTACAGTAGGTTATCTTTATTATTCAAGGTAATATTCATATTCAAACTTTGATTCGATTTCTATAACTATAAACTATCTTAATTCGAGTAAAAATCTTACTTGAACTTGTTTTTGTGTCATGATCCTACTTCAAGAACTTTCAAGCCATCCAAGATCCTTTGAAGCTAGATCATTTCTTGTCACTTCCAGTAGGTTTACCTAATAAACTTGAGGTAGTAATGATGTTCATAACATCATTCGATTCATATATATATATATATATATATATATATATATATATATATATATATATATATATATATATATATATATATATATATATAACTATCTTATTCGAAGATTTAAACTTATAATCACTAGAACATAGTTTAGTATATTCTAAACTTGTTCGCAAACAAAGTTAATCCTTCTAACTTAAATTTTAAAATTAACTAGACACATGTTCTATATCTATATGATATGCTAACTTAATGATTTAAAACTTGGAAACACGAAGAACACCGTAAGACCGGATATACGCTGTCGTAGTAAAACCGGGGGCTGTTTTGGTTTGGATAATTAAAAACTATG
Source organism: Rutidosis leptorrhynchoides (assembly GCF_046630445.1). NCBI lineage: Eukaryota > Viridiplantae > Streptophyta > Magnoliopsida > Asterales > Asteraceae > Rutidosis > Rutidosis leptorrhynchoides. Next base: position 304,807,232 of record NC_092334.1, read on the forward strand.
ATAAACTTTGATTTAAAAGCAATTCTTTTGGAAAAATGTTTTTTCTTATGAACATGAAACTATATCCAAAAATCATGGTTAAACTCAAAGTGGAAGTATGTTTTCCAAAATGGTCATCTAGACGTCTTTCTTTCGACTGAAATGACTACCTTTACAAAAATGACATGTAACCTGTATTTCCGACTATAAACTTATACTTTTTCTGTTTAGATTCATAAACTTAAGTTCAATATGAAACCATAGCAACTTGAATCACTCAAAACGGATTTAAAACAAGATTGGATAATTTTTCTTGTTGTAGCTACGTGAAAATTTGTAACAAATCTATATTAATCATATCCTAGCTAACTTATATTGTATTATACATGTATTATAATATATTATGTAATCTTGGGATACCATAGACACGAATACAATGTTTTGACATATCATATCGACCCATCTATATATATATTTCGGAACAACCATAGACACTCTATATGCAGTAATGTTGGAGTTAGCTATACAGGGTTGAGGTTGATTTCAAAATATTATATATACTTTGAGTTGTGATCTAGCTTGAGGCTTGTATACACGAGGTCGTGGATTGATTCGAGATAATATATATTTCTTTATTTTCTGTACATCTAACTGTGGAAAACTAGTTGTAGGTTACTAATGAGGACAGCTGACTTAATAAACTTAAACAGCAAAACGTATTAAAAATGTTGTAAATATATTTTAAACATACTTTGATATATATATACATATTTGTTATAGGTTCGTGAATCGACTAGTGGCCAAGTCTTACTTCCCGACGAAGTAAAAATCTGTGAAAGTAAGTTATAGTCCCACTTTTAAAATCTAATATTTTGGGATGAGAATACATGCAGTTTTTTAAATATTTTACAAAATAGACACAAGTAAATAAAACTACATTCTATGGCTAGATTATTAAACCGAATATGCCCCTTTTAGTCTGGTAATCTAAGAATTAGGGAACAGACACCCTAATTGACGCGAATCCTAAAGATAGATCTATTGGGCCCAACGAGCCCCATCCAAAGTACCGGATGCTTTAGTACTTCGAATTCATCATGTCCGAAGGGAGTCCCGGAATGATAGGGGATATTCTATATGCGTCTTGTTAAGGTCGGTTACCAGGTGTTCACCATATGAATAATTTTTATCTCTATGTATGGGATGTATATTGAAATATGAAATCTTGTGGTCTATTATTACGATTTGATAAATATATAGGTTAAACCTATAACTCACCAACATTTTTGTTGACGTTTAAAGCATGTTTATTCTCAGGTGATTATTAAGAGCTTCTGCTGTTGCATGCTAAAATATGGACAAGATTTGGTGTCAGCATGCTTGTATAATATTGTTAAAAACTGCATTCGAGATTTACTTTGTTGTAACATATTAATATTGTAAACCAATATGTATTGGTAGTGTGTGAGTGTGATATTTTAGATTATCATTTCTGGATAATCTAGGTGGTGACTTTTTAACCTTGTCGATAAAATAAACGTTATGGTTTGTTTTAAAAACGAATGCAGTCTTTGAAAAACGTCTCATATAGAGGTCAAAACCTCGTAACGAAATCAATTAATATGGAAAATTTATAATCAATATGAACGGGACATTTCATGGTTCTCATTGGAATTCTTTTCTTTTGTTGGCCTTCATTGGGCTCTTTTTCTTTTTTAACAATTACTTTTAGCAATTTCTCTATCTTGGCCCGTATTTGGACTCTTTTGCTGCCTCAGTGGTCCATGCTTATTATGCCATATGGTAGTGGCTATAAGTTTGAAATCGTTTCACAATTTTTAGCGTTTATTTTTTGTTTTAAGTAATCCGATCTCGAAACTGAGAGTAATTAGTTTTAAGATTAAGTTACATAAAGAGACATAAGTTTGACAAAGAATTTATACTTCAAAAATTAAATTTTGTACCCATTTTTCAATTACTTTAAATTTAACAAATTTAACTCAATCAATTAGTCATCTCCCACCCCATACTTAGAAAGTTGCAATGTCCTCATTGCATTAAATGAATAAAAATGAAAATAAGTGTAAGTGAGAAAAAGCAATTCTCCCTTTTTTCGAGCCTTAAATGTAGATGCATCTTTAATTACTTCTCAGCCTGTTCGTCCTTCAATTATCATCGCATGCATATACATGATAATAAACCAAGAAAACATATAAAAATAAAGAGGTTCCCTTGCATACGAAAATTAAACATAGTTGAAGTTAGTACAGACCAAAGTGTAGATAATAATAATGTTTAAAACATAACATAGCCAATAAAATCATCACAGGGGTCTCAACATCCCCTACTCCTCATCATCCTCATCACTGTTAGCAGCAGGTTAGATCTGGGCTAGAGCATAGGTGCGATCATAACGCGCTGGTGGATAGGCAACATCAGGAGCATAATATGGTGGCGGCTCATAGTATGTGAAGCGACCCGTCCTAATCTATCTGGACGAAGTCCATATCGATTACAAACGATTCACAATAGTTGGTTACATTTCGAGGTACTTGACCTCTATATGATACATTTTACAAACATTCCATTCGTTTTTAAAAGACAAACTTTCATTTACATCGAAAGTTGATGGCACGCATACTCTTTCATAATATATCCAACTATAATCGACTTAATAATAATCTTGATGAACTCGATGACTCGAATGCAACGTCTTTTGAAATATGTCATGAATGACTCCAAGTAACATCTCTAAAATGAGCAAATGCATAGCGGAAGATTTCTTCCATACCTGAGAATAAACATGCTTTAAAGTGTCAACCAAAAGGTTTGTGAGTTTATTAGTTTAACATAAATAATCATATCCATCATTTTAATAGACCACAAGAATTTCATTTCCAGTTCTCATAAATACACGTCCCATGCATAGAGACAAAAATATCATTCATATGGATTGAACACCTGGTAACCGACATTAACAAGATGCATATAAGAATATCCCCCATCATTCCAGGAAATCCTTCAGACATGTTAAAACAACATCGAAGTACTAAAGCATCCGCTACAACGGATGGGGTTCGTTAGGCCCAATAGATCTATCTTTAGGATTCGCGTCAATTAGTAGACTGGTTTACTAATTCTTAGGTTACCAAGTAAAAAGGGGCATATTTGTCTTCGATCATTCAACCATATAATGTAGTTTCGATTACTTATGTCTATTTCGTAAAAAATTTATAAAAATTGCTCATGTATTCTCAGCCCAAAAATATAAAGGGTAAAAAGGCAAATGAAACTCACAATACAATATTTTGTAGTAAAAATATTCATACGACGGAACTGAACAGTGCAGGGTTGACCTCGAATTCACGAACCTATATCATTTGTATATTTATCAATACTCATAATCGTAATCGAATAAGTTTATAAATATAAATCTTATTAATTATATCATTTTTATTTTAATAATACATTTAGGTTTCATATATTCATTTTATATATGTAAAAATAAATACTTTGTTATGTTGTATGTGTTAAATATATTTATGTATTTATATTTCATTTATTTATTAAAACTGTAGTTCTAATTATTCTAAGTTAATATTAGTAATGGTGAAAATAATAATAATAACGTTAATAATATTCTTATGTTAATAATAATAGTTCTACTATATATATAAAATGATAACAATACTAATATTTATGAAAGTACTAATAAATCGTATCATTTTCATAATAATATTACCAATGTTAATCATAATAGTAATGTTCATAATAATACTACTAATAATTATAAATTGATATAAAGAATAATATTAATAACAGTTTGTGTTGCTTTCATAATTACTATAATAATAATAATCATATAATAATAATAATAATAATAATAATAATAATAATAATAATAATAATAATAATAATAATAATAATAATAATAATAATAATAATAATAATAATAATAATAATAATAATAATAATAATATTTAGTTTTATTACTTAATAATAACTAACATGATATTACTAATAATTATAACATAAATTTTAACATAATAATAACAACTTATAAACAATAACAATAATAAGTAATAATAAAAGTGAAAATGATCAAAACAAATAAACTATCTTCAAGGGATTTAGCCCAAAAAAATAAGCTGCCTCATTAGGGATTTGAACTCGTAACCACCCGTTAACCAACACACCCCTTAACCAATGCTCCGTATCATTTTATCTGATTAATAACACTTTCAATTTATTATATTCCACAATACTTTGTTCATCTTCTATTTCAATAACCCAGTCGACTATGAATCATTCTAGCCATCAACAATTCATTTATTTAGTTTTAGGTTTATAATTTATACAAAAAAAATAATTTAACGATTGATTAATTTAGTTAAAACAAAAGAAAAAGAAAAAAAAATTAAAAATAGCTGAGACAGAAAAACATACGCGTATGAACTTGAAATTCAATTTGAAATTTTTGAGTGTTTCAGCCTAAGATTATAACATGAAATAAGTTTTAAACTACTCTTAGAAACTTTCTCCATCCTTAATTTTAACAGAAACGAACCATAAAACTTCAATTTAAGTGAAGACCATCGTTTTGACTTTTTGAGACCAAAACTTTGACTCGCGATTTGACGATCGATAAGAAGAATTGAAACTTCAAGTTTTGCAAAAAGTTTGTTTATAGTATTCCTAACAAGACCTCATTTATGGATATTCAAATGGTTTTCGAATTTGAGTTTTGACATTAAAGATGAAGAACATAGCCTTTTGACGGGTCTGTTTCTATTTCTTTTTAATTTAATTCGATTTGGTAAACATTGTTGTGATAATAATTAACAGTGGAGATAATGGTTTAAGTTTAATTTCGCCTACAGTGAGCTCAATACTCGTTATATAACTGGATGAATTCACAGATTTAGGTCAACGAATAAATAAAAAAAATTAAATGAAAAGATGATACAGACATTAAACAGATTTTTGGATTTGTTGTTTGGAAGAAAATCTGATTAGTACGATTTGTATCAATTATCTACAGAATGGAAAGTAATGTGGAACTGATTTCAAATCCTGAATCCAGTTAATCGATTTTATATATATTTGTATTTATTTTTAAATATATATCTGTATATATATATATATATATATATATATATATATATATATATATATATATATAACCTGTTTTTATTTATTTGCTTATATATATATATATATATATATATATATATATATATATATATATATATATATATATATATATATATATATACATATGAATCTAATTCGAAAATTTGGGAATCAATAAGTATAATTATATTAATACTATAAATAATACAGTAATAATATTATTATTAACATTAATATTATTGATAAAAGAATTAGTAATAATAAATGATAATATGATAATATTAATTAATAATAAATATGATAACTTTAATAATAATGATAATATTATTCATTCAATAATAATAATTCCTAATGATAATGGTAATATTACTAGATAATAATACTAATACTAGTCATATTAGTTAATAGTTATAACTTTACTACTAATTATAATTATAATGATATTAACAATGATAGCAATGATATTAATAATTATAACTAATCAAATTGTATCAAATTTTCTATTTATGTATAATAATAACAATACTGATATTTACATTAAATATTCATTCTAATATCAGTAATGAAAGTAGTAATAATACTACTTATTAATAAAGATAACAAATTACATGTCTTAAATTTCATATTTATATATTTTCTTTAATATTATAACTAATACTGTTATTAATCATTAATGTTAGTAATAATAATGAAAGTAATAATAATATTACTATAACATCTACATTTTATCCTGTTAATAGTATTTTATTAATTATGTAATATTTAATAGTCATACATTATAATAACTTTTATAACATGTAATAATTACACATAGAAATCCTATATATTTATATATAGATTCATTTTTAATTTACACTTAATTATTTTGTATTCTATTTTACATATTTAATTCTAATGCTTAAATTATATTTAGAATTTCAAATTAATATACATATACTTACATTTGCATATACATATTTATTTATAAATAATTGTTCGTGAATCGTCGAGAATAGTCAAAGGTTTACTGAATCCATATAATGAGTTTAAAGGTCAAATGTATGAATGAACACAGTTCAATGTTTATGAGACTTCAACATTACAAACTTTGCTTATCGTGTCGGAAACATATAAAGATAAAGTTTAAATTTGATCGGAAATTTCCGGGTCGTCACAGTACCTACCCACTAAAGAAATTTCGTCCCGAAATTTGAGTGGGATGGTTATGGCTAACAATAAAAATGTTTTCATGACGATCATAGGTTGATAAATAGAGTTTTATCAACATTGAGGAGTTTGGATAAAACGATTCGATTACTTGAAGCGTACGAGTGAAGCTATCACTAAATGGCGAAATAAGAAAGACAAGTTTCATCATACTTTTGACTAGTCATGGTTGAATTCCGAAATTCAAGGAAATTAAAGAAAATCTTTGAAATCAAAAAGATTTGATTCTTCAGCGAATAAGGAAATTAAGATCTCTATAATTAAATACGGTGATCTACCTCGATTGTTATGTCTGATTTTTCCTTTATAAATTAAACTCTTACGTTCCATTATTCTCACCATTCCTATACTTTCTTTCTTAGTTCATACATCCGGAAGATTGTGAGAATGCTTAATCCCGTGCCAATCCTTGATATTTTTCTAATTATCATCTGTCATTCTTATTTTAAATCTTCCACCAGAAAAATTTGTTTACTTCTACTATTACCTTGGGGTGATACTATTCTTAATTCTACCGTGTTTTTATATTGCTATTCGTATTAATATCCACGGTTTGTAACCTCCGTGTGGTTATTAGGCTTTATATTTTCTCTTATATTTTGGAGCTCTTTGCCTTTTTATTCTCTTCTCGACCTCTAGTAAAGCGAGTAACGGTCCAGAATTCGTAAGTATGGAATTTCGGATAAACATCATGTTCTAAACCAAAAGAATGTATTAGCACGATTTGATTTGTCAAATTACCAGAATCACTGAGAATAGAACTATCAAGAATATACTTTCTTGATATGTTTAGAAGTTAAGCAGAATGAAAGAGTTATGTAACATGACACGTGATGACATTATAATCTGTGAATCATCACGTTCCATTAGAAACTTAGCATGACTTACTGTAATATAATCACGTTGATCAAGTTTCATTATATTATACTAATTTATGCATCAATTTCCAACACTACTTCAAAATCATTCATAATTCAAACTTGAATTTTAAAGAAATTTAGAAACTAAAGTAGTTTCCTTTATGATGTAATATAGATAGCACGAAGAGATAAATAATTTCGGACGGGAATATTTATGAAAATATCTTCAGAAATATCGAAGATATTTATGATGATATTTTGGAATTTCTAAGTTCGATGGTTGATGAAGAAAGATTTTCCGCAAGATTTTAACATGAGTACGGAGCAAGATATTTGTTGAAGGTTCCATCGGATCCAGAATTACCTGGATTCTTTGAATATATGGTATGGTCCTTGTATTTGGCCTTGGTCTCCTTCATGGTTTACTCAATCTGTTTTTCAGTACCTAATTTTCTATTGAGCGTTCCTAACACTTCCTTCTTTATCATCAAACTTCCGACGGTTAAGGTCGTTTACGGTTGTCTACAGTTTCTACTGCTTCATTCAACTTTTTCAACATTTAGAGTATTGATTCGTAGACTGGGTGCTTTTCAGAAAGTACAGAATAGAAGATCATAATTCCTGGAGTTACACGTTATATATAACTGTTGAAGTGAGAACGCTGCGAGATTCGAGATTGATGATTGATGCTTCTCGGTAGTTGGTATGGAAAATTCTCGTTTCAAGGTGCGGATGAATATATGATAGAGTTTTAATGAACAGATATAATGGTTCTTCGGAGCGACCTAAGACAATGAGTAATGAAGTTGCTGGTAAGTTTCTGTTAATGTGATGAGATATAATCGGTTTCCTTGTACAATGATGAAAGGTAGGCTTATATATCAAAGTTATAGTAAGTTTAATCCGAATGAAAGTCGAAGTTGATTTGCTGAAGCTGTGACAAAATTTGCTACTTTAGAAAGGGAATGCAAAGTTATTTTGGTAGTAACAACGCCAAAGGAATTAGCACAGCTATGCGTTAAACGTTTACTCAGTTTTCGAGAGTTTTCAGGTGCATAACTATATGCATCGATCTTTTCTTCCGTAGATGAAGTGCGGTTGGTTCATCCTCTGGATTGAGGTGTTTTCAAGAATCATGAAAGGTTTGAACGCAGATTGTAATCATCAAGATACAAATGAGGGTTAAGATGAAATCAAGTGGCAAACTTGAAGAAATGTTTAGTTTCATATGTTATATTCAATATTTTAATTCATTTTAATTGTCCAGTGTTGGTAGTCCACAGTTGATAGTCCATAGTTAACAGTCCAATAATTCATATATAGTTTAATATATAATATTCGAATTAATTAATACGTATCGTGACCCGTGTACATGTCTCAGATTCGATCACAACTCAAACTATATATATTATTGTAGAATCAACCTCAACCCTGTATAGCTAACTCCAGCATTACTGCATATAGAGTGTCTATGGTTATTCCAAATAATATATATAGATGCGTCGATATGATATGTCAAAACCTTGTATACGTGTCCCGATATTTAAAGTGCGTAAAATAAATATCAGAAATTAAGTGACGATAAATAAAATTGCGAGAATATAAATTGCGATAAATAAACTGCGATAAATAAATTGCGATAATTAGATTGCGATAAATAAATTGTGATAAAATAAAATGTAATACGGAATTAACAGTTAACTAGGAACGGTTAGCTAGGATCTTGTTAGCGTGGTTTCTTAACAAAATTTCATATTGTTAATTAGTCTATTTCTAATCAATTTTTATTATGTCCATTATTTCTTCATTATGCCACTTGTTGGATTCTGATAGGTCAAAATCCAAATATGAAATTGAATTTGAATGAAAATAGTTATTCTTTGGTGAACGGATATGTATATCGGTGGTTGTAAATAGGATAGTAAATGATCATCGAATCAAATTCAAAGAATGTACAATGTAGCTTATTAATGCGAAATCTAAATATTTCTAGGGTATTACCTACCCGTTAAAATATTTTCACCATTAACAGTTTGTACAAAAGAATTTTTAATTACAATCTTTACGAAAATATACTTACATATATATATTTTATTCAGATGTAATATAGATTTAATGAGTTAATATGATATCAAACTCATTTGATTTACCGTTAGAACATGAATATATAATCTCTAAAACATTAGAGATTACATAATCATCATGAAGAACGAAGATGTAGAACGTCATGTAGACCGATGATTATACTCGAGGTACAGAATGAGATGTTGAGGCATGTGATGTTGAAACTCAGGTTGTTGGTGGTACTGATGTTGCCGGTGCTGTTGTTGAAGCTGGTAGATTTTGCACCACGTTTTCCAAATTGATTACTCGAGCGCAAATTTCGTTGACTTCTTCGATTACTCCGGGATGATTGTCGATAAGAACGAGCCAATGAATAAGATTTAGAATTTTAGATAGAATATAATTTGTGGCGAGATATTCGGGAAATGAGGGTGAAAATGGTGTTTCGGACTGGTTCGTCGGTAAATGCTACGGGTTCTTCGTCAAGAGGGCAATTTGCTTGGTGGAAAGGATCACCTTCTTCTCGTCTCCATTGATTTAGTCGACTACGAAACCATCAGATGAATTGGGGATGGCTGATTGGTTGATTCATTCCGGTGACACTGCTTTCGGAGCTCGAGTGAAACTCTATGTCAGAATAGCTGTCGGAATAACTATCGGAATAGTTATCGGAATCTAAGGGAGTCGAGCTGGTTGAGGGACTCATCTCGTACGATCAGATGAAGGATTTTCGATACGGAATAGAATAGGATGTAGATTAGTACCCTGCAATACATAATTTACATATGCATATATAATACTAAAATCCCATAAGTTACAGAGGAATCTACGGAAGCTGTCAGGAAAAGGTAACAATAACAGATACGCTAAGATATGAATTTATCTATACACTGTCTATGCAATAGAGGCAGTAAGACGTGTGTATACTTTAAGGATGATAAGCAAATAATTTTCGACACGAAATGATAAGCAAAACTTTTGACATGCAGACACGGTCGAAGTCCAGACTCACTAATGCATCCTATCGACTTATCAGTTAGACACACTAATGCAGACCTGGTTCGCTAAGACCACCGCTCTGCTACCAACTGAAGTGACTCGTCCTAATCCATTCGGACGAAGTCCATATCGATTACAAACGATTCACAATAGTTGGTTACATCGCGAGGTACTTGACCTCTATATGATACATTTTACAAACATTGCATTCGTTTTTAAAAGACAAACTTTCATTTACATCAAAAGTTGACGGCATGCATACTCTTTCATAATATATCCAACTATAATCGACTTAATAATAATCTTGATGAACTCGATGACTCGAATGCAACGTCTTTTGAAATATGTCATGAATGACTCCAAGTAACATCTCTAAAATGAGCAAATGCACAGCGGAAGATTTCTTTCATACCTGAGAATAAACATGCTTTAAAGTGTCAACCAAAAGGTTGGTGAGTTCATTAGTTTAACATAAATAATCATTTCCATCATTTTAATAGACCACGAGAATTTCATTTCCAGTTCTCATAAATACACGTCCCATGCATAGAGACAAAAATATCATTCATATGGATTGAACACCTGGTAACCGACATTAACAAGATGCATATAAGAATATCCCCCATCATTCCAGGAAATCCTTCGGATATGTTAAAACAACATCGAAGTACTAAAGCATCCGCTACAACGGATGGGGTTCGTTAGGCCCAATAGATCTATCTTTAGGATTCGCGTCAGTTAGTAGGCTGGTTTACTAATTCTTAGGTTACCAAGTAAAAAGGGGCATATTCGGCTTCGATCATTCAACAATATAATGTAGTTTCGATTACTTTTGTCTATTTCGTAAAACATTTATAAAAATTGCGCATGGATTCTCAGCCCAAAAATATAAAGGGTAAAAAGGCAAATGAAACTCACAATACAATATTTTGTAGTAAAAATATTCATACGACAGAACTGAACAGTGCAGGGTTGACCTCGGATTCACGAACCTATATCATTTGTATATTTATCAATACTCATAATCGTAATCGAATAAGTTTATAAATATAAATCTTATTAATTATATAATTTTTATTTTAATAATACATTTAGGTTTCATATATTCATTTTATATATGTAAAAATAAATACTTTGTTATGTTGTATGTGTTAAATATATTTATGTATTTATATTTCATTTATTTATTAAAACCGTAGTTCTAATTATTCTAAGTTAATATTAGAAATGGTGAAAATAATAATAATAACGTTAATAATATTCTTATGTTAATAATAATAGTTCTACTATATATATAAAATGATAACAATACTAATATTTATGAAAGTACTAATAAATCGTATCATTTTCATAATAATATTACCAATGTTAATCATAATAGTAATGTTCTTAATAATACTACTAATAATTATAAATTGATATAAAGAATAATATTAATAACAGTTTGTGTTGATTTTATAATTACTATAATAATAATAATCATATAATAAGAATAATAATAATAATAATAATAATAATAATAATAATAATAATAATAATAATAATAGTAATAATAATAATAATAATAATAATAATAATAATAATAATAATAATAATAATAATAATAATAATAATATTTAGTTTTATTACTTAATAATAACTAACATGATATTAATAATAATTATAACATAAATTTTAACATAATAATAACAACTTATAAACAATAACAATAATAAGTAATAATAAAAGTGAAAATGATCAAAACACATAAACTACCTTCAAGGGATTTAGCCCAAAAAAAATAAGCTGCCTCATTAGGGATTTGAACCCGTGACCACCCGTTAACCAACACACCCCTTAACCAATGCTTCGTATCATTTTATCTGATTAATAACACTTTCAATTTATTATATTCCACAATACTTTGTTCATTTTCTATTTCAATAACCCAGTTGACTACGAATCATTCTAGCCATCAACAATTCATTTATTTAGTTTTAGGTATATAATTTATATAAAAAAATAATTTAACGATTGATTAATTTAGTTAAAAAAAAGAAAAAGAAAAAAAAATTTAAAATAGCTGAGACAGAAAAACATACGCGTATGAACTTGAAATTCAATTCGAGATTTTTGAGTGTTTCAGCCTAAGATTATAACATGAAATAAGTTTTAACCTACTCTTAGAAACTTTCTCCATCCTTAATTTTAACAGAAACGAACCATAAAACTTCAATTTAAGTGAAGAACGTCTTTTTGACTTTTTGAGACCAAAACTTTGACTCGCGATTTGACGATCGATAAGAAGAATTGAAACTTCAAGTTTTGTAGAAAGTTTGCTTATAGCATTCCTAACAAGACCTCATTTATGGATTTTCAAATGGTTTTCGAATTTGAGTTTTGACATTAAAGATGAAGAACAGAGCCTTTTGACGAGTCTGTTTCTATTTCTTTTTAATTTAATTCGATTTGGTAAACATTGTTGTGATAATAACTGATAGTGGAGATAATGGTTTAAGTTTAATTTCGCCTACAGTGAGCTCAATACTCATTATATAACTGGATGAATTCACAGATCCTTTAGGTCAACAAATAAATAAAAAAATTAAATGAAAAGATGATACAGACATCAAACAGATTTTTGGATTTGTTGTTTGGAAGAAAATCTGATTAGTACGATTTGTATCAATTATCTACAGAATGGAAAGTGATGTGGAACTGATTTCAAATCCTGAATCCAATTAATCGATTTTATATATATTTGTATTTATTTTTAAATATATATATATATATATATATATATATATATATATATATATATATATATATATATATATATATATATATATATATATATAACTTGTTTTTATTTATTTGCTTATATATATATGAATCTAATTCGAAAATTTGGGAATCAATAAGTATAATTATATTAATACTATAAATAATACAGTAATAATATTATTATTAACATTAATATTATTGATAAAAGAATTAGTAATAATAAATGATAATATGATAATATTAATTACTAATAAAAATGATAACTTTAATAATAATGATAATATTATTCATTCATTAATAATAATTCCTAATGATAATGGTAATATTACTAGATAATAATACTAATACTAGTCATATTAGTTAATAGTTATAACTTTACTACTAATTATAATTATAATGATATTAACAATGATAGCAATGATATTAATAATTATAACTAATCAAATTGTATCAAATTTTCTATTTATGTATAATAATAACAATACTGATATTTATATTAAATATTCATTCTAATATCTGTAATGAAAGTAGTAATAATACTACTTATTAATAAAGATAACAAATTACATGTCTTAAATTTCATTTTTATATATTTTCTTTAATAATATAACTAATACTGTTATTAATCATTAATGTTAGTAATAATAATGAAACTAATAATAATATTACTATAACATCTACATTTTATCCTGTTAATAGTATTTTATTAATTATGTAATATTTAATAGTCATACATTATAAAAACTTTTATAACATGTAATAATTACACATAGAAATCCTATATATTTATATATAGATTCATTTTTAATTTACACTTAATTATTTTGTATTCTATTTTACATATTTAATTCTAATGCTTAAATTATATTTATAATTTCAAATTAATATACATATACTTACATTTGCATATACATATTTATTTAAATAATTGTTCGTGAATCGTCGGGAATAGTCAAAGGTTTACTGAATCCATATAATGAGTTTAAAGGACAAATGTATGCATGAACACAGTTCAATGTTTATGAGACTTCAACATTACAAACTTTGCTTATCGTGTCGGAAACATATAAAGATAAAGTTTAAATTTGATCGGAAATTTCCGGGTCGTCACAGTATGTGGGCTCAAAGGGATTGGAACTCGGATAGTGGCTATAGAACCTCTCATCATTATGAACTCCCCACTGGACCGAGTAATCAACATGCCCCAACTCATAAGTAGTCTCCCTCCTAAATGCATCAAACTCAGTCCTATCCTCCTGGCGCTTAGCCAGTAACTCTCGGTGGTGATCTCCTATCACAGAAGTCATATGACCCTGACTAGTGCTCAGGGCAGTCATCATCTCAATCACCCTCGATAGATCATTCGAACAACCGTGACCACCTCTCCTACCACCTCTAGATCGGCTACTCGACGCCTCAGTGCGAGGTGCCTCATGTGGGTGCTCAACATCCATCAACTGGCCAACCATCAGCTCATACGGAATATAACTCTCACCTGCTCCTCTCTTAACAACCTTAGCACTCAACCAGATCCTAGCATTCACCTAACCAACCTCAGACATAAGTGGCTGCAAACCAATTTTCGAAACCACCAAATCTCTAGCAATCATGGTAACAAAATGACCACCACACACTGCACTCGCCTGAGTCCTACACCTCGCTGAGCTACTCAAATAATCGACCACACAATAAGGAATGTTCACCGCATTATGATTAAACAACTGAGACAAATACCAACAATCAGGCTGAGTTAGCTTCTCCGTGTTCTCCTTTCTCAAGGAGAGAGTATGAGAAACCATAACGTGAAAACAACGCATGTATGGAAAGAAAATGTGCTTCCTCCTCACATCATTATTAAGAAAACCCATAGACTGATCACCAAACTCACTTCAAGCAGCATCATAGTTAAAACCCTGATTATGAAAGGACCCGTCCTAATCCACCTGGACGAAGTCATCAACATTTGGTCCCATTGCGATGATCAGCTCCAAGTAATGTCCTTATATTGAGCAAATGCACAGCGGAAGACTTAATTCGTACCTGAGAATAAACATGCTTTAAAGTGTTAACCAAAAGGTTGGTGAGTTCATAGGTTTATCATAACAATCATTTCAATATGTTAATAGACCACAAGATTTCATAATCATTAACATAATACACTCGCAAGTGTATGTAAAGCATTCTAAGTGGTTGAGCACTTGGTAGCCATACTTAACATTTAATCAACGTCGCATATTCCCTTTATTATGAAATCTCACTACACCGTACCAAGTGTAGTCACCAAAACGAAGTACTGTGCAACCGTTGAATACTGGTCATCCAGTCCAGTTGGGGTTGTCAGGCCCAATAGATCTATCAACAGGATTCGCGTTTACAATACCCATGTAAATAGTAATTACCAAGCTACAGGGAAATATGCCAGTGGTATAACTCAACGTAGAATATATTTTTAAGTACTTGTGTCTATTTTGTAAACATTTATAAAAGCAGCGCATGTATTCTCAGCCCAAAAATATATACTGCAAAAGCAATTAAAAATGGAGCAAATGAAACTCACTTTTGCCTTGAAGGTATTTAATTCGACTTGGTCTCCGATAGATATCACGAACCTAACCATATATATAATATATCAACATATTTTCTTTTTAAGTAATCGTTACATATATATATATATATACTTTTAATACTTTTAATATTTTCTTAGTTCGTAGTTAGCAGTCCGATGTTAGTGGTCCACAATTAGTTTCTTAAATAAAATAAATAAAGACCCCATCGTATTCGTATTGATCAGAAATCTCGACCCATGGTACCATGTTGTCAAATGACGTGTTGCGTACATAAAGTACCGTGTTGTCAAATGACGTGTTGCGTACAATCATGAGGTCTTATGATTAATCTTCCCGTGTTGTTTACGGGTGGTCCTGAAATATATAAAATCAAATCATAAGTAATTATATATAAAATATCATATTAATTAGAAAAGATATGATTAATTTACTTTTTCCTAAATATTTTCGTAGCTAAACAAGCTTCGGATACCCAATCTTGTTTTAGTCGTAGTTTCTTCATTACAACTCCGTTTTTGTTGGTTCAACTTGCCACTTCCTTGGATCGAGTCAAATTTTAAGAATATGAACTGAAAATACCTTAATTTGTATTCAAAATCATAGGTTATAGGTCAAACTTTGGTGAAACTTATGAAAGTGATCATTTTCCATCATAAAAACAACATTTAATGATCATTTTTCTAAAAATACTTACACTTTGAGTTAAACCATGAAATTTTTATGTGTTAACATATTCATAAGAAATATCATTTTTCCAGAACATGAACTTCCAATTCAAAGTTCAAGATGGTTTTTAATTATCCAACCCAAAACAGCCCCCGGTTGCACTCCGACGACGTAGATTCAGTTTTTAAGATGTTCTTTGTAAAACCAAGTTATATCTTGTTAGGTTAGAATATCATTATGATATATTACAGGTCTTGAAGTATTTTAAAAGTCAAGTTAGAAGGATCTATTTAGTTTGCGAACAAGTTTGAAATCATTCAAACTATGTTCTTGTTGTTAAAATTTTATACCACAAAATAAGATAGCTATATGAATATGAATTGAATAAGATTATGAACAAGGTTACTACCTCAAGTTACTTGGACAAAGTTACTACAAAAGATAAGAAATAATCTTGAAATCAAAGAGTGGTGGAGTTAGATCAAAAGGTTGGTAGGAAACTTCTTCAAATGGGTGGTTATTTTGATATGTTCTTGAAAGAGTTTTCTTATGGTGTTTAAGGCTTGTAATTGAAGCTAAATGATGGGGAAAATTCTTGGAGATGATCAAGTATGAAGTTAGAGTATTTTGAGAGAGAAATAAGGGTGTAGTTATGAGAAAATGGAGTGAAGAAATGGTGTTCATTTATAAAAACGTTTTTAGTTTATAAAGAAAGAAAAGGATTCCTAATTTTGTTCTGTTACTAATAATTTATACTACTTGACAAATTCTAGTTACCTCATATCTAGGGCAGTAATAATGTTGATTAGGATGTTGATTTGATGTGTATATACCAATAGTAAATACGTATAGAAGCTGGGTATGATACGGGTACATATAGCCTAGATATACGTATAGAAATCTTGAGGAAACGGAACGAGAATTCAAATATAGCTATTTTTTGTGAATATACTTATATTGTTTTATGTATTTAAGTCCTTAAAAGTGATTAAATACATTATATATACGATACATGTATAAGCATTATAGATTATAAGTATATATATCAAAGAATGTTACGTATAGTTATCGTTTTGAAAACTTAAGTTAGTAGTTTCAAAATATAGTTATAACTCATTGTCATTAGTACACAATGAGATGTTAAACCATCCTTAGATCATGTTAAATATATATAAATACATATATATACACAAACGTATAATTATCGTATGTTATATAGTTCGTGATATCATCGGTCATATTGGACGGTCAAACGTTGTGTAAAACTCTTTTCAAAAACACAAGTCTCAACAATTTGGATTGCTTATCATGTTGGTATGGTTTAATTTGTGTAAATATTAATCTCATAAGTATAATTTGGTCGGAAAATTCTGGGTCATTACAGTACCTACCCATTAAAGAAATTTCGTCCCCGAAATTTGATAGAGGTTGTTATGGATAACAATAAGAAGGTTTTCATGACAAATATAAGGTGATAATGGAGTTTTATCATGTAACAACCCAAACCAACCCGCGAACAAACCACGTGAAAATACAAAATAAAATTTTTTTTGCTGAACTGCCACCTGGCGCGGCGCGCCATATAGGCCGCGCGGCGCGCCAAACCTGACTGTCCGAAAAGTCTTTAAATGCGAAAATGTTTGACTAGTTCCCGACATATTTAGGCGTAACGCTTTTAACCCCATGTTCCATATATAAAAACTAGCGCGTTCCATTAATAAAATTTAGTTTACGAAGCGGGCCCACATCGGCCGTTTTACGACTTTCGTACGAAAATACAAGTTTTCAACCACATGATTTGTAATACAAAATAAAGCCGAGCATGGCGATTGGGGATACGCTACCCAATCCTAATAAATCCAAAAGCAAGCCTTCTACGCAAACTATGCAAGTCCTCTAATCCTCGCGCTTACCCGAGCCACCATCCGCATGCAATCTATAAAAAGAGTCAACAACGAGAGGGTAAGCTAACGCTTAGTGAATGATAATATACTACATACATATATATGTATAAAATGGACACGCCACAAAATAACAAATACCGCATACCGAGGCATCCATATATAAGGCGCTACACTAAGCATACCGTACGATCTCTAAGCAACGAGCTAAAGATGCAACAACAATATAAGTTCACCAACGACGATGTGAACAACGCCAAATAGCTACACCCGGAGGGTTAGCTACAACACAACAATACATTAATATATAACAATATAAACGAACAAGGTTAACGCCTTAACCCAATACCGAGAACCAAATACCACAATGAAGATTGGCCGAACTACACGAGCCTTAGTAATCCGAAACCACACGAGATTACTATCTTCACAACATCGAGGTTGGCCGAACTACACGAGCCTTAGTAATCCGAAATCACACGAGATTACTACCTCAATAAGATGACCGAACTACACGAGTCACCATGAATCCGAACTACACCAGATTCATTTTGATAAGATGACCGAACTACACGAGTCACCATGAATCCGAACTACACGAGATTCATTTGATAAGATGACCGAAACCACACGCGTCATCGTGAATCCGAAACCACACGCGATTCACTTCTCCAACTCAAACCCACGGTCACGGGATTATAAAATCCACCATATCGGGGCTACAACATCCAAATCACAACCACGTGTGATAATGTACACACGAACGTGTACTTCGCCAAAGATGGTCAACCAAAACGCACAACCGTGCCAATTGGATCTAAACGCAAGTCTATCAAATCCACCTATATGTGAAGTGAGCTCTATAACCGAGAACCACTTCACCCGACCCGCACCCATCCTACACATACATATGCACATAGGATATTATCACTCACCTTGAAGTCTTGAAGAATGCTTCCAAGTAAACCGCAACCCGCCAATGGAAAATACCTATTCCATTATCACAATTACAACAATACACTTAGAGTGGATTCACAAATCAACCCAATTCGACACTTAGTGCAAATTTGACCCAAATGCACTTCCAAGCACAAACCGTGCCCAAAACTAACCAATAATCACTAACACAAGTGAGAATGGTCCTAATACGCCAATTAAACCCGAACTCAAGTGTTAGACACGTGTCATACCCATTTTGACACTTAAACCCTAATTTTGACCCATTAAGTCAAAATCTCACCATTTACAAGTTTTGACACCAAAACACATTTAACTTGGTTTTATACTTCAACTTAATCCATTTCAAGTTTAAAAACCTCATTAAATCGCCAAATGGGTCATAATCACCACCAAACCCTAATTTGACCCAAAGTCACAATTAGTCAACCAATTAACCTTAAATGGGTTTCAATACTTCCTTAATCACTAACTTAAGTGATTAAACTCAATTTCAAGTCCTAAACATGGCCAATTAGTTCACCAACCCAAAATCCACCAACAATTAACAATAAACCCAATTACTAGCATCACTAAACCCATTTCATCATCTAAAAGGGTTTTTCATCAAACTAACTCAAAACCCTAACTTGAATAACAAATCCAATAAATGAAATTCGGAGTTTGAGCTTACCAATACTACCACAACGTAGCTAGGAACGAAAGGAACAACTTTAGAACTCGAGCTTTTGATCAATTCGGCCCCCTTCTTCACCAAAACCCTAAATCTCTCTCTAGAATCTCTCTCTCTCTCTCTAGATAGTTGGGAGTGATGAATGGATGTGAAAATGATCCAAAACTGATCCAAACCAGCTAATATGGCTCACAAATCCGGCCCCAAGTGAAATTACCCAAATACCCTTCATTTAAACCTTTTAAAAAGACTGAAAATTGCCTCAGCAGCAATCGGCGCGCCGCGCCATAATGTGGAGCGCCGCTCCAAATAACTGGAAATTGTGGTCGAGCCCAAAACAGGTTTCAGCAACTTGTTTTGGCCATAACTTTTCGACCGTAACTCTGTTTTTGATGAATCAAATATCGTTGGAAACGTAATAAGATATTCTATCCAATGGTAAGGCTTTGAAACATCAACACAAACTTTATTTGGTGTTGAAAAGATACGTACACACCTTGTCACTTCGGACAACGTCCAGTTTCCTTCGACGTTCGAGCAAGCAACACGTACACTTCATACACGCATCATACACCATAAATACATTATGTACAATCAATATTTGGGTCTTACAACTCTCCCTCACTTAAACTCGATCACGTCCTCGTGATCTTCTCCGCTTAACCAATTCGGAACTACTCAACGGTCCTCAATTAGAAGTCCCAATCCGACTTTTCTAAGCAATTCTTCCCAATGAATCGCCTTTAACAACTAAAATCGTCACCCGCAATTTTATCGAAACTAAAATCCGAGCACTAAAACCTGCTCAATCCCCCATTCATCAGGAAAACTCAACCGATCTCGTACCGAGATATTAACCCTATAGTGTACCCTTTCCAAGTACAACGCTAAAAACAACCAAATATCGACCTAAGGTCAACAACCCGAAACGATGAAGACCGAACCAAACGAACCCTTACAGATTACACCAATCACTAAACATCCATTGTAGTGCGCAATACGACCAATACGCAACTACCGTAACATCATAATCCAACGGCTAGAACCGATAGCGCCCAAAACGACTATGAAAAAGCAAAACCCAAGGTGTACGAAATCAACCATCGTCACACCCGTAACAAACATGTGAGCGAAACACGGCTATCGCCTCACTAATCCCACAACATGGTCCTCACGACCCCACCATCGACGTATAAAATGACCGATAGTTCCCGCAACATGGTCCTTACGACCCTACCATTGTTGTATCAAACAACCAATAGATCACACGACACGAAGGCTGGCCGAAAACACACGCGCCCTAGTGAATCCGAACTACACGCGACTCACTACCTTCACCACAACAACAATCGGGAATGGCCGAACTACACGCGCCATAGTGAATCCGAACTACATGAGAGTCACTATCCCGGAGGAATGACCGAACTACACGAGTCAATTGTGAATCCGAACTACACGAGACTCACTCCTCAATACAATGACCGAAACCACACGAGTCATTTGTGAATCCGAACTACACGAGATTCACTTCCACAACATCGAGGTTGGCCGAACTACACGAGCCTTAGTAATCCGAAACCACACGAGATTACTACCTCAATAAGATGACCGAACTACACGAGTCACCATGAATCCGAACTACACGAGATTCATTTAGATAAGATGACCGAACTACACGCGTCATCGTGAATATGAAATACACGCGATTCACAATCTCAACACAGGAATGGTACTCGCATTTCCCACCGGTACTCGCATTTCCCGATAGTGTTACACCATACCGACATAACACTACTCCTTTGATGAAGTCAGCGGACCCCGAAGGTCATGCTCCACCAATCACAACACCGGATGAAGTCAGCGGACCCGAAGATCATGCTTCACCGATCACAACACCGGATGAAGTCAGCGGACCCGAAGATCATGCTTCACCGATATAACACCACGCTCATGATGAAGTCAGCGGACCCCGAAAGTCATGCTCCACCAATCACGTATTCCCATGATGAAGTCAGCGGACCCTAAAGATCATGCTTCATCAAATAACCATACCACAATCGAGCAAGAACCACCTATACCAAACATAGGTACCAAACAATAATTCTCCACAAGAGAACCCGACACACACCTCCCTTAACCGGAGGATTTCACCTTGCTCGCCAAACACGTCCATTATCTCTCAACGAGATTTACCACGTTACCACCTCGGTGATGATTCAAATCCAAACCATAAGTACAATTTATCCGAGATTGTACTCTACCACAAATCGACCCAACCAGGTCTCGACAACATTTTCCGGATCTACCAATAACATCATCCGAAATCTCACACTAAAACTTCCTCGTGCGGGAGTGTAACTCCCCCACTTAGAACCACGTTCCATATCCATAACTCGTACAACCGCACAATGCTACCACAGGTAGACTTTACCAACAATTGGGCTCACACGACCCATTACCACATCTTACTCCAACCTTGAGCACACGAAGGATTTTAACCAACCCTTAAACACTTTGTACGAAAAGTGTACCGCAACACAATCGGAGTCGAACACCACGCTAGTAGGTATAAAAGAGGCACCTAATGTCGCGTCATAAGGACTCCATTACCAACACACATCGAGATTTAAAACACTCGATCTCAAGGGTTCCAACCAACCGACGAACCTCATGATTCGTCACTTCAACATCAAAGCGAACACGCGCTTAACAACCAAACACCAAAACCATTTCCGTGGCTTGGTAGAAACGTTTCCCAAATACTAAGGAATGCTTGGTTATGCCAAGTCTTACGCCCTTCGTCCGTCAATCAAACATCAACATATGGTACTTCCATTAGGAACGTCACCCATAGCATAACATGCACAACAAAGGCACGCAACTCAAACTCAAACGGCATTTAATAAATAATCAAAAGACATATTTATCAAAATTAAATGTACCTTAACGTCTCCTGGCCGCACCCGTCCCCGCTAACTTGGGACATTCCGACTTACGATGTCCTTCTTTTTGGCAATTGAAGCACACCATACCATCACCCTTTGGTACTGAACATTCTCAAGACTTGTGACCCCTCACGCCACAATTATAACATCTAACCGCACTAGAATCCGACATACCCGTTCGCGTACCACCCGTGCTTACACTCGGACCCTTAGCCCTCTTACTCGGAGCACCATAAGAAACGACCCTTCACTCACTTGAAGGTTTACCCTTTTTCGATCGTGAATACGACTCGAAACCTCTAGCCAAGTCGAATAATTCCGAAAACGATTTCGCTTGACCCCGGCTAATTTTACTTTTCAAGTCATCATTCAAGGTCCGATAGAAATCCCCCATTAACAAACGATCATTCCCCAAATACTCCGGACAAAAACGAGCCTTCGTCATAAAGGTCGTCTTGAGAGTACTCAAATCCATGGATCCTTGTCGCAAATTTCTCAACTCATTACGCAATTCCCACAAATCGGCCGAAGTTCGGAACTCCTCGAAGAATTCCTCCTTAAAGTCGTCCCACGATAAAGCCATAAACGTCTCGCCACCGACAAGATCAAGCTTACCATCCAACCAATCCCTTGCCCTACCCCGCAACAAACTCGTAGCGAGTCTCGTCTTTCTCTCGGGAGGGCAATCAATAGTACGGAAACACCCTTCGACGTCCGAAATCCAAGTTGTGCTTACCAAAGGATCCGGCTTTCCGTCATACATCGGGGGTTTAGTCCTCATGAAGCTCTTAAGATAACGCTCCATTTCACCACTACTTTGAAGTTCGGAATACCTCCTTTCCATTCTTTCTTCTAACGCACCCATTTGCTCCGCAACGGCGGCCGCAACTCTAGTATTAAACTCCTCGTCATTCGTCTCGATCTCGTTTCGCGTCGCCATTCTAAAGAATGCAAAACGATTAGTCCACGAACGTGTAAAACAGTACGCACGACACAGCCCCATCTTGCTAAACACTCATCGTACATCACTTGTTAGACACGATTTGCACCCGTAATAAGGTTTGCAAGTTCTTATTACGCACACATGCCGCATCGACTCGTTAGTACAACGACCGTCTCGCTCGATGATATACACAAACACAACCAAAATTCTACGCGGTACAAACACACGCGAGAATTATTATCACAACACACAACATATTAATAATATCCGCATTACTAATATAAACGTTAGTCAACCTATAGCAAAGGCACTAACCAAACCCATTCCGACCCGTAATCCTACAAGTCCCGCAACAATTTAAGCACACACAAGTCTAAGTCTAGGCACCTATCTCAAGTCACCTAAATCCCTTAGACCATGCTCTGATACCACTTGTAACAACCCAAACCAACCCGCGAACAAACCACGTGAAAATACAAAATAAAAAAAAAATTTGCTGAACTGCCACCTGGCGCGGCGCGCCATATAGGCCGCGCGGCGCACCAAACCTGACTGTCCGGAAAGTCTTTAAATGCGAAAATATTTGACTAGTTCCCGACATATTTAGGCGTAACGCTTTTAACCCCATGTTCCATATATAAAAACTAGCGCGTTCAATTAATAAAATTTAGTTTACGAAGCGGGCCCACATCGGCCGTTTTACGACTTTCGTACGAAAATACAAGTTTTCAACCACATGATTTGTAATACAAAATAAAGCCGAGCATGGCGATTGGGGATACGCTACCCAATCCTAATAAATCCAAAAGCAAGCCTTCTACGCAAACTATGCAAGTCCTCTAATCCTCACGCTTACCCGAGCCACCATCCGCATGCAATCTATAAAAAGAGTCAACAATGAGAGGGTAAGCTAACGCTTAGTGAATGATAATATACTACATACATATATATGTATAAAATGGACACGCCACAAAATAACAAATACCGCATACCGAGGCTTCCATATATAAGGCACTACACTAAGCATACCGTACGATCTCTAAGCAACGAGCTAAAGATGCAACAACAATATAAGTTCACCAACGATGATGTGAACAACGTCAAATAGCTACACCCGGAGGGTTAGCTACAACACAACAATACATTAATATATAACAATATAAACGAACAAGGTTAACGCCTTAACCCAATACCGAGAACCAAATACCACAATGAAGATTGGCCGAACTACACGAGCCTTAGTAATCCGAAACCACACGAGATTACTATCTTCACAACATCGAGGTTGGCCGAACTACACGAGCCTTAGTAATCCGAAACCACACGAGATTACTACCTCAATAAGATGACCGAACTACACGAGTCACCATGAATCCGAACTACACCAGATTCATTTTGATAAGATGACCGAACTACACGAGTCACCATGAATCCGAACTACACGAGATTCATTTGATAAGATGACCGAAACCACACGCGTCATCGTGAATCCGAAACCACACGCGATTCACTTCTCCAACTCAAACCCACGGTCACGGGATTATAAAATCCACCATATCGGGGCTACAACATCCAAATCACAACCACATGTGATAATGTACACACGAACGTGTACTTCGCCAAAGATGGTCAACCAAAACGCACAACCGTGCCAATTGGATCTAAACGCAAGTCTATCAAATCCACCTATATGTGAAGTGAGCTCTATAACCGAGAACCACTTCACCCGACCCGCACCCATCCTACACATACATATGCACATAGGATATTATCACTCACCTTGAAGTCTTAAAGAATGCTTCCAAGTAAACCGCAACCCGCCAATGGAAAATACCTATTCCATTATCACAATTACAACAATACACTTAGAGTGGATTCACAAATCAATCCAATTCGACACTTAGTGCAAATTTGACCCAAATGCACTTCCAAGCACAAACCGTGCCCAAAACTAACCAATAATCACTAACACAAGTGAGAATGGTCCTAATACGCCAATTAAACCCGAACTCAAGTGTTAGACACGTGTCATACCCATTTTGACACTTAAACCCTAATTTTGACCCATTAAGTCAAAATCTCACCATTTACAAGTTTTGACACCAAAACACATTTAACTTGGTTTTATACTTCAACTTAATCCATTTCAAGTTTATAAACCTCATTAAATCGCCAAATGGGTCATAATCACCACCAAACCCTAATTTGACCCAAAGTCACAATTAGTTAACCAATTAACCTTAAATGGGTTTCAATACTTCCTTAATCACTAACTTAAGTGATTAAACTCAATTTCAAGTCCTAAACATGGCCAATTAGTTCACCAACCCAAAATCCACCAACAATTAACAATAAACCCAATTACTAGCATCACTAAACCCATTTCATCATCTAAAAGGGTTTTTCATCAAACTAACTCAAAACCCTAACTTGAATAACAAATCCAATAAATAAAATTCGGAGTTTGAGCTTACCAATACTACCACAACGTAGCTAGGAATGAAAGGAACAACTTTAGAACTCGAGCTTTTGATCAATTCGGCCCCCTTCTTCACCAAAACCCTAAATCTCTCTCTAGAATCTCTCTCTATCTCTCTAGATAGTTGGGAGTGATGAATGGATGTGAAAATGATCCAAAACTGATCCAAACCAGCTAATATGGCTCACAAATCCGGCCCCAAGTGAAATTACCCAAATACCCTTCATTTAAACTTTTTAAAAAGGCTGAAAATTGCCTCAGCAGCAATCGGCGCGCCGCGCCATAATGTGGAGCGCCGCTCCAAATAACTGGAAATTGTGGTCGAGCCCAAAACAGGTTTCAGCAACTTGTTTTGGCCATAACTTTTCGACCGTAACTCCGTTTTTGATGAATCAAATATCGTTGGAAACGTAATAAGATATTCTATCCAATGGTAAGGCTTTGAAACCTCAACACAAACTTTATTTGGGGTTAAAAAGATACGTACACACCTTGTCACTTCGGACAACGTCCAATTTCCTTCGACGTTCGAGCAAGCAACACGTACACTTCATACACGCATCATACACCATAAATACATTATGTACAATCAATATTTGGGTCTTACATATCATCATTGAGTAATGTAGATAAAACGATTCGATTATGCGAAGAATATAAATGAGACTATCGTAAAAGAGTGAGATGAGTAAAATATATGTGTCTTAACCGATGACGTAGTTATGATTGATTTCCGGGATTTAAGGGATTTAAAGAGAATCTTACGTAATAAGATTTGGTTCTTTGGTGATTAAGGAAATCAGGATCTTCTTTGATTATATGCAATAATCTGTTTCGATTGCTCTGTCGGATATTTCACTATAAATTCACCCCTTCGTTTCCTTATTTTCCACGACTCACACCTTCTATTCTTTCTCCCTTGATTCTTACTTTAAACATTCATCAATATGCTCCATCCAGTCCTGATTCTTGATATACTCCTAACTTTTATATCTGTCATTTTTCTTTTTCATCTACCACCAGAAGAATCTACTTACTTCAACTATACTCTTGTGTTTTTAGTGTTTCTAATTCTCCCGTGTCTCTATATTTCTATCTGTATCGATATACACGGTTTGTAATTTCGGGGTTATTATCAAAGTTTATATTCTTCATTATTTTTCGGAGCTTCATGCTTTCATTTTCTCTTCCCGACTTCGAGTCAAGCGAGTAATGGTCCGGAATTCGTAGATATGAAATTCAGAATGAACATAGCTAATGCTCTAAGAAGAAAATGGTAATAGAATGATTTTGATTTGTTAAATTACCAGAATACCCTGGAGAAGACCGAGTCATCTAGAAAAATATTCTCTTGATATGTTTAGAGATTAGATAGAAGGTAAGAGTCGTGTAAATGGCACATGATGACGGTACTGTGAATCATCATGCTTCATTAGAAATTCAGCATGACTTACTATAATATAATGACGTTGATCAAGTGTCATTATATTATACTAATCCATGCTTCAGTTCCCAACACTACTTCAAAACATTCATATTTTTAAACTCGAAGGTTTCAGAATTTAGAAACTAACACAGTTTCTTTTATGTTGCAGATATTACGGAGAGAAAAATGATCTCAGATAAGAATAGTTGTGAAAATATCGCCAGAACTATGGAGGATATTTATAATAGAACATACGAGAATATCTTAGAATTTCTAATATCAATGGATGATGAAGAAGATTTGTCTGTGAAGGTTTAGAATGAGAAATAAGTTGTTTGCTAACGATTTCAGCAGGCACAGAATCATTTGGATTCTTTGAAGGCAAACTTATTCTTTGTGATTTGTCCACGGCTTTCTTCATAGTTTCACATAATCCGCTTTTCGGTACTAAATTTTCTATCGAGCGTTCCTAACACTCCTTTCTTTATCATCAAACTTTTGGCCATTAAGATCATCTACAACATGCTGCTTCGTCAGCATTTTCAAAGTTAACTGATCTGGGTCATCGGTTATCAAACCGAGGTAGTTTCAGGAGAATTGTGTTTTTAGAATGATTAATCGCTGATGGTAATATTGTGGAATATAAAAGGTTCCCCAGTAACAATAAAGAGTACGCATATATATCGCGGTTATAATATAGTTGTTTCGGATGAAAAGTCGGAGTTGACTTGCTGGAGCTGTGACAAAATTAGCTACTTTGGAAAGGGATTGCAAAATGATCTTCGGTAATAACAATGTCAAAGGAACTAGAACAGATACGTGTCAAACGTTTACTCAGTTTCCGAGGGTTTTTCAGGTGCATAACTATATGCATCAATCTTTTCTTCCGTAGATGAAGTACGGTTGGTTTATCCTCTCGATTGATGTGTTTTTAAGAATCATGATAGATTTGAACGCTGATTGTAATCGTCGAGATACAATGAGGTTTAAGATGAAATCAAGTGGCAATCTTGAAGAAATGTTTAGTTTCATATGTTATAATCAATATTTTAATTCATTTTAATTGTCCAATATCATTAGTCCACAGTCGATAGTCCACAGTAACAGTCCAATAATTCATATATAGTTTAATATATAATATACGAATTAATTAATACATGTCGTGACCCGTATACCTCTCAGACTCGATCACAACTCAAACTATATATATTATTGTAGAATCAACCTCAACCCTGTATAGAGAACTCGATCATTACTGCATATAGAGTGTCTATGGTGATTCCAAATAATATATATAGATGCGTCGATATGATATATCAAAACATTGTATACGTGTCCCGATATTTAAAATGCGTAAAATAATTACAGAAATTAAATGACGATAAATAAAAGTGCGATAATTAAATTGTGATAAATAAACTGCGATCAGTTAGCTAGGAACAGTTAGCTGGAACAGTTAGCGTGGATTCTTTACAAAAATTTTCATAGTTAATTTGTTTGTTTCTAACAGATTTTATTTTGTCATATGTTTTCTTCATATGCCACTTGTTGGATTCTGGGAAGTCAAAATCCAAATATGAAATTGAATAAAAATGGTTATTCTGCGGTGAACGGATACGTATATCGGTGGTTGTAAGTAGGATAGTAAATGACTATTGAATTAGCTTCGATGAATGTACAATGTAACTTATTAAGATTAAATCTAATTATTCCTCGGGTATTACCTACCCGTTAAAAAAAAATTTCACCATTAATATTTTGTACAAAAGAACTTTTAATTACAATCTTTAGGAAAACATATATACATATATATTTTCTTCAGATGAAATTATGAATTTAATGAGTTAATATGATATTAATCTCATTTGTTTTTCGGTTTGAGCTAGAATAAGAAATCTCTAAATCTTTTTGAGACCACATATTCTTCGCAGAATATCAATGAAGTTATGGATCAATACTTCATCGTTCATTATTGTTGGTACTCCTTGGTATCTATGGTGCGTATGATGTTGATATTTGTGGGACAGATTATGATGTCGAGACGTGTGATGCGGATATTGTTTGTTAGTGGTGATGATGGTATTGTTGATGTTATTGATGGTGGTGCTGATTATGCTGCTGGTGTTTGCAACCTTCGCACCATGTTCTCCAAAGTCGTCACGCGAGCGCGAAGTTCGTTAACTTCTGCTAGTACACCGGGATGATTGGCGGTTGGAGCGAGCGAATGAACAAGATTTGTAATATGGGATAGTATATAATCGTAACGAGATACTCTAGAAATGAGAGAGAAAATGGTGTTTCGAATAGGTTCGCCGGTAAGTGCTTCAGGTTCATCGCCAAGAGGGCAATTTGGTGGATGGAATGGATCACCTTCTTCTTGTCTCCAGTGATTTAGTATATTACGAACCCATCCCCAATTCATCCAGAATAGATGAAGGGAAATTGGTTGATCCATTCCGGTGATGCTGCTTTCAGAGCCCAAATGGAAATCCATATCGGCATAACTGTCGGAATCTGAAGAATTCGAACTAGATGCGGAATCCATCTTGTATAATGGGGAAAATGTATTTTTGGTATGGAATAGATTATAGGAGTTAGATTTGGTACTCTTTAATACATAATTTACATATGTATATATAATACCAAAATCCCGTAAATTACGGAGAATCTTTGAAAAGATATCAGTCAAATTTCGCAATAACATATATGCTAAGATAAGAATTCGTCTATACACTATCAATGCAGTAAATGCAGTAAAACGTGTCTAGACTTATGAATGATAAGCAGGTAATTTTCTAAGGATGATAAGCAGATGATTTCCGACTAGAAATGATAAGCAAAACTTTTGACATGTAGACACGGTCGAAGTCCAGACTCATTAATGCATCCTTACAACTACTAGTTAGACACACTAATGCAAGACCTGGTTCGCTACGACCACCGCTCTGATACCAACTGAAAGGACCCGTCCTAATCCACCTGGACGAAGTCATCAACATTTGGTCCCATTACGATGATCGGCTCCAAGTAATGTCCTTATATTGAGCAAATGCACAGCGGAAGACTTAATTCGTACCTGAGAATAAACATGCTTTAAAGTGTCAACCAAAAGGTTGGTGAGTTCATAGGTTTATCATAACAATCATTTCAATATGTTAATAGACCACAAGATTTCATAATCATAAACATAATACACTCGCAAGTGTATGTAAAGCATTCTAAGTGGTTGAGCACTTGGTAACCACACTTAACATTTAATCAACGTCGCATATTCCCTTTATTATGAAATCTCACTACACCGTACCAAGTGTAGTCACCAAAACGAAGTACAGTCCGGTTGGGGTTGTCAGGCCCGATAGATCTATCAACAGGATTCGCGTTTACAATACCCATGTAAATAGTAGTTACCAAGCTACAGGGAAATATGCCAGTGGTACAACTTAACGTAGAATATATTTTTAAGTACTTGTGTCTATTTTGTAAACATTTATAAAAGCAGCGCATGTATTCTCAGCCCAAAAATATATACTGCAAAAGCAATTAAAAAGGGAGCAAATGAAACTCACTTTTGCCTTGAAGGTATTTAATTCGACTTGGTCTCCGATAGATATCACGAACCTAACCATATATATAATATATCAACATATTTTATTTTTAAGTAATCGTTACATATATATATATATACTTTTAATACTTTTAATATTAATATTTTCTTAGTTCGTAGTTAGCAGTCCGATGTTAGTGGTCCACAATTAGTTGATTAAATAAAATAAATAAAGACCCCATCATATTCGTATTGATCAGAAATCTCGACCCATGGTACCATGTTGTCAAATGACGTGTTGCGTACATAAAGTACCGTGTTGTCAAATGACGTGTTGCGTACAATCATGAGGTCTTATGATTAATCTTCTCGTGTTGTTTACGGGTGGTCCTGAAATATATAAAATCAAATCATAAGTAATTATATATAAAATATCATATTAATTAGAAAAGATATGATTAATTTACTTTTTCTCTAAATATTTTCGTAGCTAAACAAGCTTCGGATACCCAATTTTGTTTTAGTCGTAGTTTCTTCATTACAACTCTGTTTTTGTTGGTTCAACTTGCCACTTCCTTGGATCGAGTCAAATTTTAAGAATATGAACTGAAAATACCTTAATTTGTATTCAAAATCATAGGTTATAGGTCAAACTTTGGTGAAACTTATGAAAGTGATCATTTTCCATCATAAAAACAACATTTAATGATCATTTTTCTAAAAATACTTACACTTTGAGTTAAACCATGAAATATTTATGTGTTAACATATTCATAAGAAATATCATTTTTTCAGAACATGAACTTCCAATTCAAAGTTCAAGATAGTTTTTAATTATCCAACCCAAAACAGCCCCCGGTTGCACTCCGACGACGTAGATTCAGTTTTTAAGATGTTCTTTGTAAAACCAAGTTATATCTTGTTAGGTTAGCATATCATTATGATATATTACAGGTCTTGAAGTATTTTAAAAGTCAAGTTAGAAGGATCTATTTAGTTTGCGAACAAGTTTGAAATCATTCAAACTATGTTCTTGTTGTTAAAATTTTATACCACAAAATAAGATAGCTATATGAATATGAATTGAATAAGATTATGAACAAGGTTACTACCTCAAGTTACTTGGACAAACTTACTGCAAAAGATAAGAAATAATCTTGGAATCAAAGAGTGGTGGAGTTAGATCAAAAGGTTGGTCGTAAACTTCTTCAAATGGGTGGTTATTTTGATATGTTCTTGAAAGAGTTTTCTTATGGTGTTTAAGGCTTGTAATTGAAGCTAAATGATGGGGAAAATGCTTGGAGATGATCAAGTATGAAGTTAGGAGTATTTTGAGAGAGAAATGAGGGTGTAGTTATGAGAAAATGGAGTGAAGAAATGGTGTTCATTTATAAAAATGTTTTTAGTTTATAAAGAAAGAAAATGATTCCTAATTTTGTTTTCTTATTAATAATTTATACTACTTGACAAATTCTAGTTACCTCATATCTAGGGAAGTAATAATGTTGATTAAGATGTTGATTTAATGTGTATATACCAATAGTAAATAGGTATAGAAGCTGGGTATGATACGGGTACATATAGCCTAGATATACGTATAGAAATCTTGAGGAAACGGAACGAGAATTCAAATATAGCTATTTTTTGTGAATATACTTATATTGTTTTATGTATTTAAGTTCTTAAAAGTGATTAAATACATTATATATACGATACATGTATAAGCATTATAGATTATAAGTATATATATCAAAGAATGTTACGTATAGTTATCGTTTTGAAAACTTAAGTTAGTAGTTTCAAAATATACTTATAACTCATTGTCATTAGTACACAATGAGATGTTAAACCATCCTTAGATCATGTTAAATATATATAAATACATATATATACACAAACGTATAATTATCGTATGTTATATAGTTCATGATATCATCGGTCATATTAGACGGTAAACCGTTGTGTAAAACTCTTTTCAAAAACACAAGTCTCAACAATTTGGATTGCTTATCATGTTGGTATGGTTTAATTTATATAAATATTAATCTCATAAGTATAATTTGGTCAGAAAATTCCGGGTCATTACATATTATGACCTGATCGTCTCTGTCTAGCAGCACTCGCCAAATAACCCTCAAACCAAGTCTCATTAAGATGCTCCCCATAGATACCTAAAGCTCGAACAATACCAATCATGCTCATGGACTGCTCACGTCCACCCAAACGAAATCTAAAAAATGAGGAATCCATCACACCCTGAATATGACGGGAGCAGACAGCAGAAGAAAGCAACTCATAAACCAGGCTAGGGTAAATGGTCTCCCGAATGACAAACAAGTTGAACCAATCTTCAAACACTACACTCATCCCCCCTCCGTTAGCCAGGGGTACCAAATAATTAGTTTGAAGCATCTCCATATAAGTATCAAACAAACCAGCTGAGTTAAGGGCAGACCAATCAATCGTATAAGGAGCCAACATCTCCTGTGTAACGACCTGACTTTTTCAGCTTATATTTGTGCTTGCTAATTTCACGAAACTGCATATTTGTACGTACTGTGTTGGTTTATATTCTGGGATCATTACTCATATTAATTACTTTCGTTTATATTTCTAAAATATGTTATTAAGTACTTAGTTACTTAACTTGATCCTAGAATGCTTTTTTGACCGTTAGTGTCACTTGACGTTTAGAACGAGCTCTGTACTTAGGTACACGTTTAACTTTTATCATAATTGGAATATTATGACTACGTAATACTAATTGTTATTTCCTAATAACAATTACTTGGGTTATTGGATGCTTAATTACGCTTAGTAGTTTACTAATGCACACTAGTTAGTCTTGTTGGACTTTCTACCTTGTTGGACTTTAGCCCACCCTACTCTAGCTAATGGACCATTTAATTAGCCCAATTTTTATGGATTAATGACCCATTAATATGTAAGACAAAAACCTATTTATAAGAGACAACATACTAGCATTTTTATTAACAATTACTAGGAATGTTGCATGGGATCCTAACAATAAGCACCACCTTTAGACCACCACTAATCAAAAAGCAAAAAGGTGTCCCCCTTGTCCCCCCATACACCTACGGCCTCCACCACCAAATCCCCTATAAATACCAAGCTTATCCCACCGATTTCACACTTGATCTCATTCTCATTTTACACACACTTACTCTCTAATTTTCTCTCTAGTCTTTCTCACTCTAAAAATTGTAAGTTTTAAATTTTCTTCTTCTTCTTCTTCTTCTTCTTCTTCTCCTTCTCCTTCTTCTCCTTCTTCTCCTTTTCCTTATTCTTCTTCTTCTTCTTCTTCTCCTCCTCCTCCTCCTCCTCCTCCTCCTCCTCCTCCTCCTCCTCCTCCTCCTCCTCCTCCTCCTCCTCCTTCTTCTTCTTCATTAAAGGATCAAGCTTTTTAGCTTCTTGATCTTGTTATATCTTGAAGATTCAAACTTTGATTTGAATCCTTCAAGAACATGAAAGATTCAAGATTTCTAGCTTTGAATCTTCATTACTTTGTTGGATCTAAGTTTTCTAGCTTATGATCCCTTTATTTTGTTAAAAAGATCAAAACTTGTGTTTATGATCTTCATGAAACTTGAAAATCTAGCCTTTTGCTTTAACGATCTTCAAGAACATTAAAGATCCAAGCTTTCTAGCTTAGGGTTTCATTATTTTGTTGAAGATCTTAGCTTTTTAGCTTATGGTCTCATTACTTTCACTAGATATTAGCTTTCTAGCTTATGGTCTCATTAATCTTGCAAAGATCCAAGCTTTCTAGCTTAGGGTTTATTAATACTTGAGATCTAAGATCTTATTGTAGATCTCACTTACTTGGAACCTTTTTATGATTTTTATGGTGATAAAAATCAAGTTTTAATCATCTCATATGATGAAGATGCATAAACTTGTGTCAAAAGGACAAAGGTTGAAACTTTATTGGGTTTATGCAATAAAGAGACAACCTTTATGTTCAAAACTTGTAGAATGTTAGCTTTTACTCTTAGTTGTGTGTTGATGGTTGAAACTTGGTCAAAGTGATGATAAAACATCAAAGAGTTGCATACTTGAAGCTTACACGCATCAAGGATGAGAAACGTGATGAGCATCAAGCACCAAGAAACCCACCGGAGCATTTGTTTGCTGTTTTTCGGGGTCTGATCAGGCTCCTGGGACTTCTGGAAAATTTATTTTCAGATAGTTCGTTTCGAGTAGATGACTTTTTGTTCAAGACTCGCCTAAATCCGATATACAGTTTAGGATTTATAGCCTTTCGAAAGTCACTACGCCTTTGTAACGACGTGCTGAAAAATTCTGACCTACTCGCGCTTGAACCGTCGCCACGGTCAAACAACATCGATTTAGGATCTGAAAATTTAGACAGCAGTACGAATACTCACATACGGAGCCTTGTCCACTGACCACACATCTTTTCGGTTTGTATAGAGGTCGTAGCAGCTGTCCGAAGTCAGCCTATTGTTTCGATCTCTATTCTTGTTGAAAACTTACTTTATCTTTTACGAATGATGATGATGATGATGATGATATTTTAGACTTAACTTAGTTACTTTTAAATCTTTTGGGAAAATTTACTGACCTAATAACCTTTGACTTAGGTTGAGGACCTTTTGGATCGACCAACTTACTTGTTTGGACCGACTTACTACTTGCTTACATTGTCGTATCGATTTTACCGCACATTCACTGTGAGTTATACCTACCTTTTTTACTTTACTATTTTTGGGACTGAGAATACATGCGCTTTTTATGTTTTACATGCTAGACACGAGTACTTAAACTTTATATATGTGTGGGTGATATAACGGCACAAAGATTCCCCTTAGCTCGGTAACGTTTAGTCATTAGTTTATGAATCGGTGAACGCGAATCTTAGATATGGATCCATAGGGTTTGACATCCCCACTCGGGCTAGTCGCGCTAGCATTCAACGGGTGTTTAATACTTCGTAAACAGACACACTCGCCAAGTGTACTTTTAGGGGGTAATATTACATTAAGTTAGTTACCGGGTGCCCACGGATAAGCATATACTTTATCATACTAATTAGATATGCTGGTTGAAGCACTGAAATCTCGTGGTCTACATTACATTACTGATTACAAACAAACTATAGCTCACCAACATTCGTGTTGACTTTTTAAGCATGTATTTCTCAGATGCTTAGACGTTGCTGCTTCCGCTGTTAGACTTGTTGTTATAGTCTTGGTGTTATAGACTTGCTGTTACAGACTCGCTGTAATAGACTTCCGTTGCATTACTTAGAGATGTCTCAATCATGGAACGTTTACTTTGCATTCACAACTTATGTTACATTTGAATAATGGCTTTGTAATGACCTTTGTGTCATGTACTTATGTCTCAATCGTAGAAGCACGTTATTGTAACGACCCGGAAATTTCCGACCAAATTTAAACTCTAATCTCTATATGGTTCCGACACGATAAGCAAAAACCCTAAAGTTGACCCGCACTTTTTCGATCGTTCTATACTTATAAGATTAATATTTACATAAATTAAACCTTACCAACATGATAAGCAATCCAAATTGTTGAGACTTATGTTTTCGAAAAGAGTTTTACACAACGTTTGACCGTCTAGTTTGACCGATGATATCACGAACTATATAACATATGATAATTATACGTTTGTGTATATATATGTATATATACATATTTAACATGGTTTATGGATGTTTTAATATCCCATTTTGTATTAATAACAATAAGTTATAAGTATATTTTGAAACTACTAACTTAAGTTTTCAAAACAATAACCATACATAACGTTATTTGATATAAATACTTATGACTTATAATGTTTATACATATAACGTATAAGTAATGTATTTAATCACTTTTAAGGACTTAAATACATAAAACAATATAAGTATATTCACAAAAGATAGCTATATTTGAATCCTCGTTCCGTTTTCTCAAAGATTTCTACACGTATATTTAGGGTATATGTACCCGTATCATACGCAGCTTCTAGATGTATTTACTATTGGTATATACCAATAAAAATCTGCTCCTTAGCAGCCTTAAATGATTAAGAAACATGTGGAACCAACCATTTGTCAAGTAGCATGAATTATTTAGCAAGAAAACAAAGTTAGGTATCATTTTTTTTCTTTATATACTAAAAACGTTTTTATGCATGCACACCATTTCTTCACCCCATTTTCTCATACTTACACTCCCATTTCTCTCTCAAAATACTCTTAACTTCATACTTGATCATCTACAAGCATTTTCCCCATCATTTAGCTTCAAAAACCTTACTTAATCACCATAAGAAAACCATACAAAAACACTTCAAGAAATCCTTCCAAGAACACAAACTTACTTCCAATCTTTCATCCACTTCCATCACCCTTTTGGTTCTAGGTTCTTACTCCTCTTTTACAGCAACCTTGTCCAAGGAACTTGAGGTAGTAACTATGTTCATAACCTTATTCGATTCATATATATATAGCTATCTTATTTTGTGGTATAAAATTTTAACAACAAGAACATAGTTTGAAAGTTTTCAAACTTGTTTGCAAACTAAATAGATCCTTCTAACTTAACTTTTAAAATACTTCAAGACCTGTAATATAACTTAATTATATGCTAATTTAACAAGGTAAAACTTGGTTTTTCAAAGAATACCTTAAAAACTGTTTTTACGACGTCGGAGTGCAACCGGGGACTGTTTTGGGTTGGATAATTAAAAACCATCTTAAACTTTGAATTGGAGGTTTATTTTCTGGAAAAATGATTTTTACTATAAATATGTTAACACATAAAAATTTCATGATTTAATTCAAAGTATAGGTATTTTTAGAAAAATGGTCATTAAATGATATTTTTGTAACAAAAATGTTTAACTTCATAAGTTTCACTAAAGTTTCACCTATGCCGTGTGATTTTGAATACATACTAAGGTATTTACAGTTCATAGTCTTAAAGAGGGACTCGATCCAAGGAGATGGCAAGTTGAATCAACAAAAACGGAGTTGTAACGAAGAAACTATGACCGAAACAAAATCGGATATCCAAGACTAGTTTAGCCACGAAAATAATTTGGAGAAATTAAATAAATCACATCTTTCTAAGATAACATGATATTTTATATATATGTACTCATAATTCAATTTTATATGGTTCAGGATCACCCGTAAACAATACGAGAAGATTAATCATAAGATCCCATGATTGTACGCAACACGTCATTTGACAACACCGGTACTTTATGTACGCAACACGTCATTTGACAACACCGGTACCGTGGGTCAAGATTAATCTCGACCAATACATATACGATGGGGGTTTTATTCATTTCATTGGGGGTTTATTAAACACCTAAAAATGAACCATTAAAATTGAATTACTAACATCGGACTGCTAACTACGGACTAAGGAATTATTAAAAGTATTAAAAGTATAACAAGTATATATATATGTGACGATTGTTTAAAAATGAAAATATATTGATATATTATATATGGATAGGTTCGTGATATCAACCGGAAGACCAAGTCAAAATATTTATATCTTCAAGACAACAGTGAGTATATAGTCCCACTTTTAAACTCTAAATATTTCGGGATGAGAATACATGTATTTTATGTTTTACGATATGGACACAAGTAACTGAAAAATATATTCTACGTTGAGTTGTACCACTGGCATACTTCCCTGTAGCTTGGTAACTAATATTTACAGCGGTATTGTAAACGCGAATCCTGTTGATAGATCTATCGGGCCTGACAACCCCAACCGGACTGGACCACCAGTATTCAACGGTTGCACAGTACTTCGTTTTGTGACTACACTTGGTACGGTGTAGTAAGATTTCATATTAAAGGGAATATGCGACGTGATTGAATGTTAAGTATGGTTACCAAGTGCTCAACCACTTAGAATATTTTTATGAAAATGTTTATATATGAAATCTTGTGGTCTATATATATATATATATCGCTGCCGGCATTAAACCTATATCTCACCAACTTTATGTTGACATTTTAAAGCATGTTATTCTCAGGTATGAATTAAGTCTTCCGCTGTGCATTAGCTCGTACTAAGGATACTATTTGAGGCTATTAAGGACTTATATCATAAGGCGTTGCATTCGAGTCATTGAAGTTCATAGAGACTATTATTAAGTAAATGGCGGTTTAGATCATTTGAATATTATGAAATGTCAGGCGATTATGTCAATTCTGGATGTAACTATAGATTGCCTTTTAAGAATAAATGCAACGTTTGTAAGATGTATCATATAGAGGGCAAGTACCTCGCAATGTTATCAACTATTGTAATTCGTTTGTAATCAATATGGACAACGTCCGGATGATTAGTTTCGGATCCTTTCAGTTGGTATCAGAGCGTTGGTCTTAGCGAACCAGGCCTTGCATTAGTGTGTCTAACTAGTAGTTGTTAGGATACATTAAGTGAGTCTGGACTTTGACCGTGTCTGCCTGTCAAAAGTTTTGCTTATCAATCCTAGTCGGAAATCATCTGCTTATCATCCTTAGGGAACTGCCTGCTTATCATTCTTAAGTCTAGACACGTCTTACTGCATTTAGTGCATCGATAGTGTATAGAAAAAATTCATATCCTAGCGTATCTGTTACTATAGACATTGCCTGACGTATTTCAAAGATTCTCCGTAATTCATGGGATTTTGATATTATATATACATATGTAAATTATGTGTTGAAGAGTACCAAACCCAACTCCTATAATCTATTCCAAACCAAAAATTCATTTCTCCGACCATACAAGATGGATTCTTCATCCAGCACAAATTCCTCCGACTTCGATAGCTTCGCCGATATGGATTTCCATTCGAGCTCCGAGAACAGCGTTACCGGAATGGATCAACCAATTTCCCATCATCTATTCTGGATGAATTGGGGATGGGTTCGTAATATACTAAATTTCTGGAGGCAAGAAGAAGGTGA
This sequence comes from Rutidosis leptorrhynchoides, assembly GCF_046630445.1. Taxonomy (NCBI): domain Eukaryota; kingdom Viridiplantae; phylum Streptophyta; class Magnoliopsida; order Asterales; family Asteraceae; genus Rutidosis; species Rutidosis leptorrhynchoides. The sequence continues at coordinate 304,847,317 of NC_092334.1, forward strand.
TCCATTCCATCCACCAAATTGTCCTCTTAACGATGAACCTGAAGCACTTACCGGCGAACCTATTCGAAACACCATTTTCTCGCTCATTTCTAGAGTATCTCGTCATGACTACATACTATCCCATATTTCGAATCTTGTTCATTCGCTCGTTCCAACTGTCAATCATCCCGGTATAATAGAAGAAGTCAACGAGCTTCGCGCTCGGGTAGTGGCTTTAGAAAATACGGTGCGAAGGTTACAAACACCAGCAGCAGCACCAGCAGCATAATCTGTATCACTATCAACAACGCCGACAGTACTCTTGTCACCCCCAAAATCTCAACATCACAAACTGTATCTCGGATATCAACACCACATACCTCAAAAACCTCATCGGAACTTCGAGTATGATCTTCGTTCTATATATCGTTCTACATCGATTATCTTCGCCTTACGTATCGTTTTACCTCATTTATCTTCGTTCGACCTGGCGATTATGTAATCTCTAATGCTTTAGAAGTTATGTAATCTAGTATTAACGATAAATCAAATGAGTTTAATACTTCATTGACTCATTGAATCTATGATTACATCTGAAGAAAATATATATGCAAGTATATTTTTATAAAGATTGTAATTAAAAATTCTTTCGTACAAACTGTTAATGATGAAAATATTTTAACGGGTGGGTAGTACCCGAGGAATATTTAGAATTCACATTAATAAGTTACGTTGTACATTCTCTAAATCTGATTCAACGGTCATTTACTATCCTACTTACAACTACCGATATACGTATCCGTTCACCACAGAATAACCATTTCTATTCAAATTTCATATTTGGATTTTGATCTATCAGAATCCAACAAGTGGCATAATGAAGAAAACATTGGACAAAAATAAAAAGTGTTAGAAACAAACGAATTAATTAATTGAAATTGTGATAGGATTTCACGCTAACTGTTCCGGCTAACTGTTCCCAGTTAACTGATTAACATTTAATTTATCGCAATTTACATTCTCGCAATTTTATTTATCATCATTTAATTTCTGTTATTTACTTTTACGCACTTTAAATAACGGGACACGTATGCAAGGTTTCGACTTATCATATCGACCCATCTATATATATATTTCGGAACAACCGTAGACACTCTATATGTGAAGGCGGGAGTTGGCTATACAGGGTCGGAGTTGATTTCAAAATATATATATACTTTGAGTTGTGATCGACACCGAGACCGGTATACGGGTCACGATACGTATTATTTAATTCGAATATTATATATTAAATTATATATGAATCATTGAACCATCGGACTATTGGACTGCTAACTTTGGACAATTAAAATGAATTAAATTAAAATATTGATTATAACATATGAAACTAAATAATTCTTCAAGTTTGCCACTTGATTTCATCCTAAACCTCATTTGTACTTCGACAATTATAATCCTCGTTCAAATCTTTTCATGATTCTTGAAAACACTTCAATCGAGAAGTTGAACCAGCCGCACCTCGTTTACGGAAGAAAGATTTATGCATACAGTTATACACCTGAAACTTTCAAAACCGAAGTTATCGTTAAAACTTATCCGCGTCAAATTCCTTATCATTCATTGGCAAAAACAACCTTACATTTCTCTTTTCAATTTAAGTCAATTTTGTCACAGCTCCACTTTGATTTCTCAGTAGGACCACTCTTATTATAACCTCGATATATATACCTTGTCCTTTCACCATTGTTACCGGAGAACCTTTCATATTCCACGACATCATGTACCAGCAGCTTGTCATCTTTTTGGCAGAATCCGCAATTAGTATTTTAAAAATCTCGCAAAACTTCTCAGTCATACCTATAACGTCTATTCCTAAGGATTTCATACTCCGAAGGTGAAGTTTCTGAAAAATACCCTGAATTATGAAGTAGTTCTTTAAATGCTGATGAAGCAGCGAAAATTGTAAACGATTTTAAACAGTCAAAAGTTTGATGATGAAGCACAGTGTGTCGATAAAACTCAGAAAAAGAGAAGAGTTGGAACCGGAAAACGGTTTGAGCAAAGTATGAAAGAGGTTGTGGATAAATAACAAGAACTGAATCTGCTTTCAAAGGATTCAAACGATTCAGTGCCTGCTGAAACCATTAGTAAAAACCCTACCCCTTATTCTAAACCTCTCCCGATGATATTCTTCATCATCATCTTATCTTAGATATTATAAGATATCTTCATATCTTCCGTTATACATATTCTCCATATTTCTGGAGATATTTTCACAACTACTCTTATCTGAGAATATTTATCTCTCCGTAATATCTGCATTACAACATAAAAGAAACTGTGTCAATTTCTAAATTTTGAAACCTCCAAGTTTAAAATATGAATGTTTTAAAGTAGTGTTGGGAACTGATGCATGAATTAGTATAATATAATGAAACTTGATCAACTTCATTATATTACAGTAAGTCATGTTAAGTTTCTAATGGAATGTGATGATTCACAGTACCGTCATCATGTGCCATGTTACACGGCTCTTACCTTCTATCAAGTCTCCAAACATATTAGAACGTATCACCTTGATAGTTCTATTTTTTCGAAATATTCGAGTAATTTAACGAATCAAGATCGTGCCATTACAATTTCATTCTAAAACCAATAGCTAGGTTCATTCCAAATTTCCTACCTACGAATTTCGGACCATTGTTCGCTTGGCTCGAGGACGGGAAGAAGAAATGAAGGGACAAAACCTCAGAATAGAAATAGGAACATAAACCACAGCAAATAAGAGAGAGAGCATTAACTGTGGATGACAATGATTTTAAGGGACGGGAGTAGGAACATCGAAATATAAGGGAAGGTATAAAACCTAACAACAACCCCGAAACTACAAACCGTGCATATCAATACGTATTGCAACGTAAAGGCACGGGAGAATTAAAAACATTATAATTCCAAGGAAAGGATAAAAGAGAATAGATTCTTCTGGTGATAGATGAAAAAGAAGAATGAAAGATATGAAAGTTAGAAATATAACAAGGATTAGAATGGGATGGAGCATATTAGCGAATGTCTTAAAGTAGGAACTAAAGAGAAAGAATAGAAGATGTGGGAAGAAAGAAAGGGAAGGAGGTAAATTTATAGTGAAATATTCGACAAAGAAATCAAAACAGATTGCCGCGTTAAATCAAAGAAGATCCTGATCGCCGCAAAACTAAATCTTATTACATAAGATTTTCTTTAAAACCCTTAAATCCCGGAAATCGATCATAATCACGTCATCGGTTACAACAATTCTATATTTACTCATTTCACTCTTTTGTGATAGCTTCGCTCGTGCGTCTCACATAACCAAATCGTTTTATCTAAATCTTTCAATAATGATAAAATTTCATTATTACCTCATATTCGTCATGAAAACATTCCTATTGTTATTTATGACAACCTCTACCAAATTTCGAGGACGAAATTTCTTTAACGGATGGGTACTGTAACGACCCGGAAATTTCCGACCAAATTTAAACTCTAATCTCTATATGGTTCCGACACGATAAGCAAAAACCCTAAAGTTGACCCGCACTTTTTCGATCGTTCTATACTTATAAGATTAATATTTACATAAATTAAACCTTACCAACATGATAAGCAATCCAAATTGTTGAGACTTATGTTTTCGAAAAGAGTTTTACACAACGTTTGACCGTCTAGTTTGACCGATGATATCACGAACTATATAACATATGATAATTATACGTTTGTGTATATATATGTATATATACATATTTAACATGGTTTATGGATGTTTTAATATCTCATTTTGTATTAATAACAATAAGTTATAAGTATATTTTGAAACTACTAACTTAAGTTTTCAAAACAATAACCATACATAACGTTATTTGATATAAATACTTATGACTTATAATGTTTATACATATAACGTATAAGTAATGTATTTAATCACTTTTAAGGACTTAAATACATAAAATAATATAAGTATATTCACAAAAGATAGCTATATTTGAATCCTCGTTCCGTTTTCTCAAAGATTTCTACACGTATATTTAGGGTATATGTACCCGTATCATACGCAGCTTCTAGATGTATTTACTATTGGTATATACCAATAAAAATCTGCTCCTTAGCAGCCTTAAATGATTAAGAAACATGTGGAACCAACCATTTGTCAAGTAGCATGAATTATTTAGCAAGAAAACAAAGTTAGGTATCATTTTTTTTCTTTATATACTAAAAACGTTTTTATGCATGCACACCATTTCTTCACCCCATTTTCTCATACTTACACTCCCATTTCTCTCTCAAAATACTCTTAACTTCATACTTGATCATCTACAAGCATTTTCCCCATCATTTAGCTTCAAAAACCTTACTTAATCACCATAAGAAAACCATACAAAAACACTTCAAGAAATCCTTCCAAGAACACAAACTTACTTCCAATCTTTCATCCACTTCCATCACCCTTTTGGTTCTAGGTTCTTACTCCTCTTTTACAGAAACCTTGTCCAAGGAACTTGAGGTAGTAACTATGTTCATAACCTTATTCGATTCATATATATATAGCTATCTTATTTTGTGGTATAAAATTTTAACAACAAGAACATAGTTTGAAAGTTTTCAAACTTGTTTGCAAACTAAATAGATCCTTCTAACTTAACTTTTAAAATACTTCAAGACCTGTAATATAACTTAATTATATGCTAATTTAACAAGGTAAAACTTGGTTTTTCAAAGAATACCTTAAAAACTGTTTTTACGACGTCGGAGTGCAACCGGGGACTGTTTTGGGTTGGATAATTAAAAACCATCTTAAACTTTGAATTGGAGGTTTATTTTCTGGAAAAATGATTTTTACTATAAATATGTTAACACATAAAAATTTCATGATTTAATTCAAAGTATACGTATTTTTAGAAAAATGGTCATTAAATGATATTTTTGTAACAAAAATGTTTAACTTCATAAGTTTCACTAAAGTTTCACCTATGCCGTGTGATTTTGAATACATACTAAGGTATTTACAGTTCATAGTCTTAAAGAGGGACTCGATCCAAGGAGATGGCAAGTTGAATCAACAAAAACGGAGTTGTAACGAAGAAACTATGACCGAAACAAAATCGGATATCCAAGACTAGTTTAGCCACGAAAATAATTTGGAGAAATTAAATAAATCACATCTTTCTAAGATAACATGATATTTTATATATATGTACTCATAATTCAATTTTATATGGTTCAGGATCACCCGTAAACAATACGAGAAGATTAATCATAAGATCCCATGATTGTACGCAACACGTCATTTGACAACACCGGTACTTTATGTACGCAACACGTCATTTGACAACACCGGTACCGTGGGTCAAGATTAATCTCGACCAATACATATACGATGGGGGTTTTATTCATTTCATTGGGGGTTTATTAAACACCTAAAAATGAACCATTAAAATTGAATTACTAACATCGGACTGCTAACTACGGACTAAGGAATTATTAAAACTATTAAAAGTATAACAAGTATATATATATGTGACGATTGTTTAAAAATGAAAATATATTGATATATTATATATGGATAGGTTCGTGATATCAACCGGAAGACCAAGTCAAAATATTTATATCTTCAAGACAACAGTGAGTATATAGTCCCACTTTTAAACTCTAAATATTTCGGGATGAGAATACATGTATTTTATGTTTTACGATATGGACACAAGTAACTGAAAAATATATTCTACGTTGAGTTGTACCACTGGCATACTTCCCTGTAGCTTGGTAACTAATATTTACAGCGGTATTGTAAATGCGAATCCTGTTGATAGATCTATCGGGCCTGACAACCCCAACCGGACTGGACCACCAGTATTCAACGGTTGCACAGTACTTCGTTTTGTGACTACACTTGGTACGGTGTAGTAAGATTTCATATTAAAGGGAATATGCGACGTGATTGAATGTTAAGTATGGTTACCAAGTGCTCAACCACTTAGAATATTTTTATGAAAATGTTTATATATGAAATCTTGTGGTCTATATATATATATATATCGCTGCCGGCATTAAACCTATATCTCACCAACTTTATGTTGACATTTTAAAGCATGTTATTCTCAGGTATGAATTAAGTCTTCCGCTGTGCATTAGCTCGTACTAAGGATACTATTTGAGGCTATTAAGGACTTATATCATAAGGCGTTGCATTCGAGTCATTGAAGTTCATAGAGACTATTATTAAGTAAATGGCGGTTTAGATCATTTGAATATTATGAAATGTCAGGCGATTATGTCAATTCTGGATGTAACTATAGATTGCCTTTTAAGAATAAATGCAACGTTTGTAAGATGTATCATATAGAGGGCAAGTACCTCGCAATGTTATCAACTATTGTAATTCGTTTGTAATCAATATGGACAACGTCCGGATGATTAGTTTCGGATCCTTTCAGTTATCTTTGTAAAACATTTGAAGTTGGTAAAGATGTCACCTTTTTCATGAATGCAAAACTTGTTTTAAAACAGTATGTAGTATTGTACCGTGTAATGGACCTGTTGTTGATGATCCGTGCACGTTGATTTTGTACGGGGCGTCACATTTGGTATCAGAGCATTGGTTGTAGGAAATTAGGTTGCATTAGTGGGTCTTGACCGAGTCGAGTAGGATTCACTAATAGGACTAATCTACAACTTGCTCGTTTACTTGTTTCTGCGAACTGCTGCATGCTACTGCTTACTTTTACTGCTATGTGAATGTAACACCCTAGCTTAACATGACCATAATATTGTCCGCTTTGCCCGCAGGCGCACGGCTTTTTCTTGGCGACCACACACGAGGAGCACTTTCCCAGGAGGTCACCCATCCTGGTAGTACTCTCGCCCAAGCACGCTTAACCACAACGTACTCGCACACCCGCTCTGCATGTGGTCCCAAAACGCGTTGTGTCATTTAAGCGTGAGTATTACCTTATAATCCCATGATCACTCATGTCTGTGGGCGATGTGGGATTTGCCTTGGGTGTTACATTCACCCCCCTCCCCCTTAGGGACTCATCGTCCTCGATGAGGTTTGCCCCACCATCCCCAACGGCACATGAGTGGCTCTGATACCATTCTGTAACACCCTAGCTTAACATGACTACAATATTGTCCGCTTTGTCCGCAGACGCACGGCTTTTTCTTGGCGACCACACACGAGGAGCACTTTCCCAGGAGGTCACCCATCCTGGTAGTACTCTCGCCCAAGCACGCTTAACCACAACGTACTCGCACACCCGCTCTGCATGTGGTCCCAAAACGCGTTGTGTCATTTATGCGTGAGTATTACCTTATAATCTCATGATCACTCATGTCTGTGGGCGATGTGGGATTTGCCTTGGGTGTTACAGTGAACTTGCTGTATGCAACTGCTTATCCTCGCAACTGAATGCTACTATCTGCTTTTGATTGCATGTTACTACTGTTTGTTATTGTTAATATTTCCATGCTATGTACTACTGTAGATGATCTAGGCTGATGTAGTTATTATGCCTGATTACGTTCTTGCTACGTGTCTGCTATTCGCTGTACCGACTTAGAAAATTTATCTTTCCTAGTTCAAGATATTTTTCTGAACCCTTTTCCCACTCATCTAACCCTAAGAACTAGTAATGTAATCCACCTGTTACTACCGTTGCACCATTCCGGAGGTCGAAACATTACTTCATGCAATCTAGGAAGAGTACCCCTCGGATTACACGCCCACTAAAGTTGATTCTCAGAGGAGGAGATATTTGAGGCTTTATCGGAGTAACCGCACCTCGCCCCACCCCTGAGCTCACCCTAATTAGTGTAGTGACCCAAACTTTTCCATGTTTATATATATTAATTGAGATTGATATTTACATGATTAAATGTTTCCAACATGTTAAGCAATCAAATTTGTTAAGACTTGATTAATTGAAATATGTTTCATATAGACAATTGACCAACCAAGTTGACCGGCGATTCACGAACGTTAAAACTTGTAAAAACGACATGACGATATACATATGGTTAACATGAGATTATGATAAGTAAGTATCTCCATAAGTATATTAACAATGAGTTATATACATATAAACAAGACTACTAACTTAAGGATTTCGAAACGAGACATATATGTAACGATTATCGTTGTAACGACATTTAAATGTATATATATCATATTAAGATAAATTAATATATCATAATATCATGATAATATAATAATTTAACATCTCATTAGATATAATAAACAATGGGTTAACAACATTAATTGAGATCGTTAACTTAAAGGTTTCAAAATAACACTTACATGTAACGACTAACGATGACTTAACGACTCAGTTAAAATGTATATACATGTAGTGTATTTAGATGTATTAAAATACTTTTGGAAGACTTCAAGAAATATATCAAAACACTCATACTTAACGAAAATGGTTACAGTTACTTTTCCATTCTTTTCTTTCATCAAGAATTCTAGTCGTATTCTTACCCGTATTATACACAGCTTCAAAACGTACTTACTATGAGTATATACCAATAGGAACTAGCATGGGATTCCACTCTTGATTATGTCATGTATGACTAATCAATTTTAACTTCTACCATGAGCTAGTCAACTAACTAGAACTCCTTTTAACCCCACTCACCACTCACCAATTACCACTCATCATTCACTCCATTTCACTTCCAATTCTCTTTCTAATTCTCTCTCAACACACACACACTATTATGAACGTATTTTTCCAGTAGTTAATCGTCATCTTCATCAAAAATCACTTCAAGAATCAAGCTATAATCATCATAGGAAGAACACTTCAAGAACACTTCAAAAATCCCTTCAAGTTTACTAATTTACTTCCAAGCTTTCTAATCCATTCCAAGTAATCATCTAAGATCAAGAAACCTTTGTTATATACAGTAGGTTATCTTTCTCATTCAAGGTAATATTCATATTCAAACCTTTGTGTCATGATCCTACTTCAAGAACTTTCAAGCCATCCAAGATCCTTTGAAGCTAGATCATTTATTGTCACTTCTAGTAGGTTTACCTACTAAACTTGAGGTAGTAATGAAGTTCATAACATCATTCGATTCATATATATAAAACTATCTTATTCGAAGGTTTAAACTCGTAATCACTAGAACATAGTTTAGTTAATTCTAAACTTGTTCGCAAACAAAAGTTAATCCTTCTAACTTGACTTTTAAAATTAACTACACACATGTTCTATATCTATATGATATGCTAACTTAATGATTTAAAACCTGGAAACACGAAAAACACCGTAAAACCGGATTTACGCCGTCGTAGTAACACCGCGGGCTGTTTTGGGTTAGTTAATTAAAAACTATGATAAACTTTGATTTAAAAGTTGTTATTCTGAGAAAATGATTTTTATTATGAACATGAAACTATATCCAAAAATTATAGTTAAACTCAAAGTGGAAGTATGTTTTCTAAAATGGTCATCTAGACATCGTTCTTTCGACTGAAATGACTACCTTTACAAAAACGACTTGTAACTTATTTTTTCGACAATAAACCTATACTTTTTCTGTTTAGATTCATAAAATAGAGTTCAATATGAAACCATAGCAATTTGATTCACTCAAAACGGATTTAAAATGAAGAAGTTATGGGTAAAACAAGATTGGATAATTTTTCTCATTTTAGCTACGTGAAAATTGGTAACAAATCTATTCCAACCATAACTTAATCAACTTGTATTGTATATTATGTAATCTTGAGATACCATAGACACGTATACAATGTTTCGACCTATCATGTCGACACATCTATATATATTTCGAAACAACCATAGACACTCTATATGTGAATGTTGGAGTTAGCTATACAGGGTTGAGGTTGATTCCAAAATATATATAGTTTGAGTTGTGATCAATACTGAGATACGTATACACTGGGTCGTGAATTGATTCAAGATAATATTTATCGATTTATTTCTGTACATCTAACTGTGGACAACTAGTTGTAGGTTACTAACGAGGACAGCTGACTTAATAAACTTAAAACATCAAAATATATTAAAAGTGTTGTAAATATATTTTAAACATACTTTGATATATATGTATATATTGTTATAGGTTCGTGAATCAACCAGTGGCCAAGTCTTATTTCCCAACGAAGTAAAAATCTGTGAAAGTGAGTTATAGTCCCACTTTTAAAATCTAATATTTTTGGGATGGGAATACATGCAGGTTTATAAATGATTTACAAAATAGACACAAGTACGTGAAACTACATTCTATGGTTGAATTATCCAAATCGAATATGCCCCTTTTTATTAAGTCTGGTAATCTAAGAATTAGGGAACAGACACCCTAATTGACGTGAATCCTAAAGATAGATCTATTGGGCCTAACAAACCCCATCCAAAGTACCGGATGCTTTAGTACTTCGAAATTTATATCATATCTGAAGGGTGTCCCGGAATGATGGGGATATTCTTATATATGCATCTTGTTAATGTCGGTTACCAGGTGTTCACTATATGAATGATTTTTATCTCTATGTATGGGATGTGTATTGAAATATGAAATCTTGTGGTCTATTGTTACGATTTGATATATATAGGTTAAACCTATAACTCATCAACATTTTTGTTGACGTTTAAAGCATGTTTATCCTCAGGTGAATACTAAGAGCTTCCGCTGTTGCATACTAAAATAAGGACAAGATTTGGAGTCCATGTTTGTATGATATTGTGTAAAACTGCATTCCAGAAACTGATTTCAATGTAACATATTTGTATTGTAAACCATTATGTAATGGTCGTGTGTAAACAGGATATTTTAGATTATCATTATTTGATAATCTACGTAAAGCTTTTTAAACCTTTATTTATGAAATAAAGGTTATGGTTTGTTTTAAAAATGAATGCAGTCTTTGAAAAACGTCTCATATAGAGGTCAAAACCTCGCAACGAAATCAATTAATATGGAACGTTTTTAATCAATAAGAACGGGACATTTCAATTAGCCACGTACAATGTATGAACATTAGAAGGTTTTTTAGTTTCCGCAAGTTGACCCGTATCCCGTACGCTTTCATGACCGTCACTTATCTCTTTCATCCTTCACCACTGCTCGACGATCTAACGACACTTCTGGACTTAGGTCCCTAACACTCTTAGGCATTGGAGAAGTTGGGAAGGCATCTCCTTTCACAAGGTAAGAGTGTCTTCTACTTATGCTCAGCCATACCCAAAGACTTGGGAGTCGCCTCAAGACATATCGTATAACTACTTGCTACACGTACAACTCGACACGAGACCCAGATTGAATTTCTAGAAAGGAACCTAACGACATTACCTGAACCCGAACATTTTGAAGAAAATTTTGGGACATTTAGGCATTGATGCATGACCTACGAAACCTACGCACCCACACCGAGAAACCGTGAGATTAATTATGGAGATTTTGTTTTGAGATAGCATAGATAAAGCACCGTTAGATGAAATTGAGTAGTACTTGAAGTGATCACGTTACATTGACCATATGGAGTGATAATGGAATGAACGTACGATTTAGTACAATATAATGATGCCAGGCCAGCGTGATTATATTGAAGTAAATCATGCAGAAGTTCCAATGTTACTATATAAGGAATATGAAGTGATTCAAAGGAAATTTTGGTAGGAACCACTTGAGTATACGCATTATGGTATGTTAGAGGTAGGGAAAGAATAACCACGTAGCCCAGATACTGTACAAGAAGAGCCTTGATTGCAGAATTGATAACCCGAAAATTTGTTATAGATATAGACACCCTGAACTCTTAAGGAAAAAGTTCTCAAATAGGAAAAACTTTGGACTTACTTGCGGTAGAGCAATCGTTATCTCAACTATGGAGACTCGTATGGATCCTGATTTTAGTTAGGGTACATTTCGTCGCAACATTTTATTGTCTCGAAGTTGTTTAATACTAGAGCGATAGAAACTTTATATCTAAGAACCTTAGTATTATGATTAATAAGAAATTAACAACCATGAGAGTTAAGTTGTAGCGACCCGGCAAAATCGTCATTGATGGCGCCGTTAACTTAGGTCCCGTTACGTGGTTATAGTCCCTAAATGAGACGCATTTGACCAAAATTATGTCGCATTCATTTGAAACGTGTGACTTGCAAAGTTTAGTTTACCAAACGGCTCGACAACAAGTTTAAGTTTACAAAAGTATGAAGTATTAATGAAAATAACTTGTGACATAATATAAGTTGAAAATCATGAATGCTATCAATAGCGTATACATGTAAACATTAAGTTTGAATCCAAAGGTGCTATCACTAGCGTATGCATATATGCTTGACCCCAAGCAAGTAATCAAAGTGTGCGGAAGCATGTATCAAGTAGCCAAGTATGAACCTGAGAAACATATAGAAAACTGTCAATGAAAAACGTTCGTGAAATCATAGGTGTATTTGTAAACATTGTTTTGAACCACAAGATTTTTGTATTTCCATAACGTTGATTATCTAAATCGTTTGCATTCCAAAAGTATGTTCGCGAGCACCCAATTATCAACACTTAACTTTCCTTCCATAGAACCCCATCAAAATAGTGTTAGAACATACACTGTTTCTCGAAAATATATTTCATCCACACAACGGTAGCTAACCTTCCGAATGAGGGTTTGTCAAACCCGTATGGCCATACAACATAAGTTCTAGCTTACACCCGGCAAGTGTAACTAATGATAATCGAATTGAGGATTTTTGTTCAAACTCGCTGTGGAATGTTTGTTTCCGTACTTGTGTTCAAAGTATAAAAGTATGATACGTATATGTTTCTCATACCATAGTTTAAAGAGTAAAAGTTGTTGAAAAGGTGGGACTATGATCTCACCTCGAGTGCACGAGCATAAATGTACTTCACAAAGTAAATGTGTGTGTGAAATTTGCTTAGCCTCGACCTAAACAAGTAAGTTGTATCAATTAACCGGTTACGACACAAGGTAGGTCGAAATGTGTTCAATTAGTCCTATGGCTCGTTACGACTCGATTATATAGCATGTGAGTCAAATTGTCATGTTTCATGCAAGATACAAGTATAAAAGAAGTTTAGAACGATTGCATAAGTGTTTGGTTAAGTTTGACTAAAAGTCAAACTTTGGTTAAAGTCAAAGTCAACGGGGTCGGGTCGGGTATCTGACAATTTTCCCATGATGAGAACTTATATATGAGCATGTTAGCCAAATTTCATGTTAATCGGAGTTGCGGTTAAGCGGGAAAGATTTTGTGAAAAGTAAAACAAAAACTGATTTTTGGGCCTGGGGAGTGCGCGGTGCGCGCAGGAGTACGCGGTGCGCGCAGGAGTACGCGGTGCGCGCAGGAGTGCGCGCCCCCACTACAATGTGGAAACAGGTCAGGTACCAGTCCAGGAGGTTAAGTATTTGCACCTCAGCATGTACACGACGCGCTCAAATCTGCGCGGCGCGCTTTACTGGAAAAAGTGCTGTTGCTGCATTTGTTAAATCTCACACCAAACTTCAATTAAACACAACACATGAACCGAAAACATTCAAAACACATGCCATACATCGTTGGAAAAGTATTTTAATGAGGAATACAACTAAATACTTTTCATCAAGCAAAAACATTATTTACAATAACCGAATTCTCGTCAAGTGATCATTAAAGGTTCATTATCAAAGTTTCAAGTTCACAAAATGCATAAGATGATTCGGAAAACCAATTTACACATACGATATTCCTTTTCGAAGGTAATTAAACATACATTGCAACTAAACACTTATCAAAAACATTAACAAGCATTCAATGCATCAAAAGTTTGTTTTAAGTCTATCAAACCCTAACCAAAAATCATAAAATCAACAATCATGTTAGTGATGTTTTCCAAGTCAACCTACACATCAAATTGAAGCTAATGATGCTAATAACACATTTAATACATGAACTTTAACATTTAAACAACATTTAATCTACCAAAATCAAGGATTAAACACACCCATTTCAAGTTCATGCTAGTTTATGCAAAACAACAAGATCGAGCAAATAAATCACATATTCATGCTAGACTCGAGCCATAGACACTAACTAACACCATTTCAAGTCTATAAAATGAATTTGAGAAATCTAGAGTTTTTAGAAGCTTTACCCCAAGGAGTGAAATTGGTACCAAAACGTAGAGGATGAAGAGAGGATTCCAAAAGTACGATTCATTTTGTTGTAAGCTTCCTTGAAATGATTTAGATGATGATTTAGTGAAGAAGATGAAAAGGATGAAAGTTTGGAAGTAATATTTGAGAGAAAATGGAAAATAAAAAGAGAAGAGAAATGAGTGGTGGGGAGGGAGGTGGTGACTAGTTCAACTAGTTGCCACTTTGGTTAAATGACAAGATTAGTCCCTCAAGTTTGTAGTCGGGTGCGGGAATTAACCGAACGAATTAATTTAGATACGCGAGAATAAACGGGAGATGTTATAATTAAATAACGAAAATGTTGAAACGCTAGTGAACGGAAGATACGAATTTAGATAACGAAAGATATTATTAAAAAAAAGACAGGCGTTAAAATGAATTAATGGAAAAATGCAGGATGTTACATAAGTAATCTATAGGACAAGCTAATGGTAAGCTGGCAGAGACAGAGGAATAATTTAAGGTAGTGTCTTCAAATTTAACAGGTGGGTCATTGGAGATGACCTCCTATCAACTAAACTTGGAAGTTTTAAAGTAGTAGTTGGAAAGGATTAGTTACCTACGCACAATCGGATGTTATTTGAGAAGATTGATAGAATTTTTCACGGTAGTATAATAAGATTTGGTGGGAATGAACCTTAAGATTAACCTAACACCCATCAATCTGGGAAGCTTGAGGTAATAGTTGGAATGGACTTTAGGATTAACCTAATACTCATCAAGTTAGGAAGCTTTGATGTAATAGTTTGAATAGACTGGCTTTCAAGGATGAAAGCGAAAGTGATTTATAGTGAGAAAATTATTCGTATACCTCGCGAGAATGGGAAGGAATAACAATAGATTTCAACACGAAATCCTACAATGGAAATGGGAAGGAATAACAATGGATTTCATCACGAAGCTACCGAAAACGGTAGGTGGTTATGACACTATCTGGGTTATCGTTGACCGTCTCACCAAATCTGCTCACTTTCTAGTCATGAAAGAAACCGATGTAATGAACAAACTTGCACAACGATACATAAAGGAAATTGTATCCCGCAACTTCAGCAATTCAAATTCTATGTTAAAGACTACTCAAGAATCTTATTTGATACTCATTCTTACGCGACTCTAAATCCTAACTTATTCCGAGAGATTTCTTATTTGATGATAATCACACCATCATCCTTCTTACTTCAATATTAGTCATACCAATTTAAAATTTTCCACAATCAATGGGTGGTTAATTCTCAACCTCATACTCTCCCATTCGTATCTTACTTATAAGCAACAGCTTCACACTTAAGTATTTTTGGTCGAAGGACTTATGCCGTACTAATAGTCATCAACCACATTTAAATTCAATAGTTTTCATTACCTCATGACATTGTTGCTCAAATATCACCCGAAATTTTAAAAATCTTTTACTCTATCCTTATCAATCTTTTTCCAACTTGTAACTTCCGAAATATGAAAATTTTGTTTACACACTATTTTACAATGCGATCCTCTAAAAGTTTGATAAAAATAAATTTATTTGCCATTCATACAAATTTTAGAAATCGTATATGTTATATAATAAAGTAAATAATTACTTATTTTTTACTAGTACATATGAAATTTTGCTTTCACTTTTACAAACCAGTTCTTTTATTCAAAAGATATTTTACTTAGAATAATACACGTTGTACATAACTCTAGTTTACTAAGAACTTCGTTTCTTTTCTTATATTGTCACCTAAAACGATTTCTATAAAATTTTCGTTGCTGATTATATAAAATTTTTCGTTGCTTATTCGTATCCAAGTCATCATGAAGACTTTACAACCATCGAGAGATTCGTGTGTGTGTGTGTGTGTTGAAGGCACTTACTACCACGTCATGCAGAGCCTTTGGGCATCCACTAACACTTAAACCATTCAAAATTATTGTGTTACACAGGGATCCTGTTCGCCACACCTGTTGGAGAGATGCTCTTTCTTATATAACTCTAAGTCCTGACTTATTCCAGGGGATTCTCATTTAGTGATATTAACACCATAGGTATTCCGACTATAATATTAGTCATAACCTGTTTGACATTTTGCAAAGTCAAGAAGCGATTAACTTCTCCTCCTCATGCTCTATCCTTTATACCTCACTTTTTAGCAACGGCTTCGCACGTGAACATTTTTGGCCCAAAGACTTATGTCCTGATAATTATCAAAATTACATTTAATTCATTAGTTTTCATTACCTAGTGACATGTCACCCGATGATTTAAAGAATTTTTTTCACTCGATCTTTTTCAACTCGTAACCTCTGAAATACGAAAAACTATGTTTATCAAAATTTTTACACGTTGTTTATTTATGCGGTCTTCACGAGATTTATGGACAAATGAAAGTAATAAAATTTTTCTGTCACTTATGCTATTTATAAAATCATATATGTATGTATATAATTAAGTTAATAAATTTACACTTACTTATTTCAGTTAGTACATACTAAGTTATACCTTCAAATTATTTAAAAATTGATCCTTTATTGAGTTGTTCAATTTAAGTCAAATAGTTTTGTCCAAAATGGCACAAGTTGTACATACTTCGAAATTTACTAAGAACTTCGTTTCGTTTATGTTGTCACATCAAACGTTTAAAGGTTTTTCAAAACTTCCTTGGTTGATTTTATTAAAGGTTTTCGTATTAGACTACACCATGTATGGATCACACTTCTTCTCATCCCCCGTTTAGGGATGAAACTTACCATTAAGATCTTTGTTAAAAACTCTTGAGCCACTTTGGATGGCAGTTTTATAAAATTTGTTAGGAAGTCTTTGCGCTCATAAAAATGTTCCTTTTAAGGTTAGACATGGCAAAAACGTGGGCCGATAAATCAGTTTTCTGTGGTACACTCAGTGGTCACCCCATTTTAGGAAAGGTACTAATTGGGTTTCCACTCTCAATATTTCACGGCTAATCGCAATACCCTCGTAAACATCATCTCTATGAATCAGTATATTGAGGTACAAGAAATCATTTTTGAGATTCTTTTTGGAGTAAACCATTCTTTATGACCTAGGGTTCACGTATCTTCTCATCCGCGCATCCTCTTAAGTATAAGAATAAATTCAGAACAACCCGCTCGAAGAGTTCACTCTCGTTCAAGGATCACACTTTTAGTGCGATTTTCTTTCGGAAAGGTAATATAAAATATCTTAAGAATCTATGAATCTTGTTATCCTCTTGGAAGGGACTTCTTAAAACGTTTATAACACTGATGTGGTTACTCTATGTATTTCTTCCTTCGTTGGTTGCAACTATATGTTGTTCTAGTTAATGATAACCATAACTTCAACATGTAACTGA
The DNA here is from genome assembly GCF_046630445.1 of Rutidosis leptorrhynchoides. Lineage (NCBI taxonomy): Eukaryota > Viridiplantae > Streptophyta > Magnoliopsida > Asterales > Asteraceae > Rutidosis > Rutidosis leptorrhynchoides. The sequence goes on from NC_092334.1 coordinate 304,864,828, forward strand.
AAGGATAAAGTTACATTATGGAACTGTGCTTTCATTCCATCCAAGGATAAGTTCACACGCAGTATGTTGTGATCACCATGTTTTCCATTCTATCTGTCAGCTTTGTATTGCGACATAAGCGCTCAATGTTTTAGATGAGTTTGGTAACATTCATGATGTATTTCATACATCCAGCTTACTGAAGATGCCTGTAAGGCTAAAAACATCATCTTTCCTTTTGTGGGTATGTATTTGGATGACATATTCATGTTAGCAAGAAATGAAATCAATTTGTTGATCTCTTAGGACAAGAGACTTAATTAATGGCATATACCTATTCTTACTTTTATACGCCCAAGTACCTTTCAAGGTAAATAACTCACTTCTGAGCCCACGAGTCTATCGAAACTTTCATACGCTCCTTCTTCTTCAAATTAGGTACCGTTGTTAGTCACTCCTCAAAATTTCGGGATGAAATTTTCTTTAACAGGTGGGTAATGTAACGACCCGACTTTTTCGACTTATATTTGTGCTTGTTAATTTCACGAAACTGCGTATTTGTACGTACTGTGTGGGTTTATATTCTGGAATCATTACTCATATTGATTACTTTCGTTTATATTTCCAAAACGTGTTATTAAGTACTTAGTTACTTAACTTGATCCTCGAATGCTTTTATGACCGTTAGTGTCACTTGACGTTTAGAACGAGCTATGTACTTAGGTACACATTTAACTTTTGTCATAATTGAAATATTATGACTACGTAATACTAATTGTTATTTCCTAATAACAATTACTTGGGTTATTGGATGCTTAATTACTCTTAGTAGTTTACTAATGCACACTAGTTAGTCTTGTTGGACTTTCTACCTTGTTGGACTTTAGCCTACCCTACTCTAGCTAATGGACCATTTAATTAGCCCAATTTTTATGGATTAATGACCCATTAAGATGTAGGACAAAAACCCATTTATAAGAGCTAATATACTAGCATTTTTGTTAACCATTACTAGGAATGTTGCATGGGATCTAGCAATAAGCACCACCTTTAGACCACCACTAATCAAAAAGCAAAAAGGTGTCCCCCTTGTCCCCCCACACACCTACGGCCTCCACCACCAAATCCCCTATAAATACCAAGCTTATCCCACCGATTTCACACTTGATCTTATCATTTTACACACACTTACTCTCTAATTTTCTCTCTAGTCTTTCTCACTCTAAAAATTGTAAGTTTTAAATTTTCTTCTTCTTCTTCTTCTCTTCATCATCACGACATAATCTTCATCATTAAAGGATCAAGCTTTTTAGCTTCTTGATCTTGTTATATCTTGAAGATTCAAACTTTGATTTGAATCCTTCAAGAACATGAAAGATTCAAGCTTTCTATATTTGAATCTTCATTACTTTGTTGGATCTAAGTTTTCTAGCTTATGATCCCTTTATTTTGTTAAAAAGATCAAAACTTGTGTTTATGATCTTCATGAAACTTGAAGATCTAGCCTTTTGCTTTAAGGATCTTTAAGAACATTAAAGATCCAAACTTTCTAGCTTAGGGTTTCATTATTTTGTTGAAGATCTTAGCTTTTTAGCTTATGGTCTCATTACTTTTACTAGATCTTAGCTTTCTAGCTTATGGTCTCATTAATCTTGTAAAGATCCAAGTTTTCTAGCTTAGGGTTTATTAATACTTGATATCTAAGTTCTTATTGTAGATCTCACTTACTTGGAACCTTTTTATGATTTTTATGGTGATAAAAATCAAGTCTTCATCATCACATATGATGAAGATGCATAAACTTGTGTCAAAAGGACAAAGGTTGAAGCTTTATTGGGTTTATGCAATAAAGAGACAACCTTGATGTTTAAAACTTGTAGAATGTTAGCTTTTACTCTTAGTTGTGTATTGATGGTTGAAACTTGGTCAAAATGATGATAAAACATCAAAGAGTTGTACACTTGATGCTTACACGCATCAAGGATGAGAACCGTAATGAGCATCAAGCACCAAGAAACCCACCAGAGCACTTGTTTGCTGTTTTTCAGGGTCTGATCAGGCTCCTGGGACTTCTGGAAAATTTATTTTCAGATAATTCGTTTCGATTAGATGACTTTTCGTTCAAGACTCGCCTAAATCCGATATACAGTTTAGGATTTATAGCCTTCCGAAAGTCACTACACCTTTGTAACGACGTGCTGAAAATTCTGACCTACTCGCGCTTGAACCGTCGCCACGGTCAAACAACATTGAGTTAGGATCTGAAAATTGGAAAGCGGTACGAGGACTCACATACGGAGCCTTGGCCACTGACCACGCATCTTTTCTGTTTGTATAGAGGTCGTAGCAGCTGTCCGAAGTCAGCCTATTGTTTCGATCTCTATTCTTGTTGAAAAGTTACTTTATCTTTTACGAATGATGATGATGATGATGATACTTAAGACTTGATGTGAAAAATCAGGTATATAAATTATTGTATGGAAAAATACTGGTTAAAAAGACTGTTACACACTAACGGGCAGTGTACCCGATCGTGTAGTAGTATAAATAATGGTTTAGTTCCGTGTATCGTTCCAAGGACAGTTGTATTAGTCAAACTAGAATTAGAAACTATATTATGATTAACTAAGTAAATGAAACTTAAAAGTACAAGATATTATGTTTTTGTGGCTATTTAACGATTTAGCCAAATCAGAGAAGGTTAAAAAGTAAAAACAATATTTTTGGTCTTTTAAGTTTATAATGAAAACAAGTGCAAAGAAAGCAAGTAACATAGTTTGATTTGGATCAAAGAGATGAAATGTTCATCTAGATATTTTACCCTCGGTATTGGATGTAAGTTTTTCTATTAAGGCATGATTGAATGATTATGTGTGTAAGTTATCTAATAGGTTCACTAAGAGTTCTCTTAAATAAACACGCAAACACAATTACAAGATCAAGGGTTCCCTTTTCTCTAAAGTTCTCGTGTTTGTAATCAAATAACTATGAAATATGCTAATCACCTAAATCGACCCGCCAAGAGTTCTCTTTAGCGAGTACTCAAACTAGAAGTACTAAGTGAGGGTTCCCTATTACCTAGACCTTTTCGTTTGTGACTAGTTGATTAGCAAGATCAAAGACTTAAATAACAATTGTCTTTGCGTTCGCTCTACACAATTCATTCCTATATCGTTTAATCGTATTGATCTAATTTACCCCCTTGGTCCGGTTTAGTAAACAATCAATCTAAGACAAGTTGATTGTAAATCAATATGATACATCAACAAGAGTTCTCTTTATCAACAACATATCAATTAACTAGATACAAATGATTAAACATCAATAAGCATGGTTCTTTAATTCAAGCTTCAATCTTTCACACATAGTACATACGATCAATAGGATTACATCCAATACCTCGGTTATTAATCTAGACAAACATTATAGAAACTAGCCAACAATCATGGTAACAGACAACATAACAATCAGATTATCAATGGAAATCATTGCTTTAGAACAAGAAATAACCTACAAGAACAATGAGTTCTTGGATGAAGAAGGTTTTGATCTTTGATGCCTTGATGTTGAGCCTCTTCCAAGAGCTTGGAGTTCTCCAATATTGCTCCCAAAATTCGTCTCTGTACTCTCTTGTTCGTATCTGGTAAACTGGTCTTCAATCAATAGCTTTTTAAAGTGGAGAAAGTAGGTCAGAAAGCCAAAAGTAGGCTGAAACCTACTTCTGGATGGCGTCCTGGCTTTTGGACGGCGTCCCATTGTTAAGGCTTGGACGGCGTCAATCTTGGATGGCGTCCAAGTGTGAAAATCTGGACGGCGTCCCATGTGTTTGGATGGCGTCCCATTGTACTGAAGTTTACTGTTTCGTTTTCTTGCAATCTCACTTCAAATGGACGAAGTCCCAATCATCTTGAAGCCTTGTTTTACCATTTTAGAGCGCTAATTTGACCTTAACTTATATCGGGATCAACCACGGTCATAAATCATCAAAACTCTTTACAAATCACTCTCCGATACAAATTTGCATATCTTGGCCTATCACTTGTAGAAACGCTTTCATTATCCTTGATTCGAGAGTATTTTACACGATATTGCGATAGATATATATATATAATGTTATTGAGCAATATCAAAACACCCCACATTTACACCTTGCTTGTCCTCAAGCAATTCTTTCTTTACAAAGTAGAAGAATATCACACACACTCACACAATATAGATTACAAACATTACACAAATCACTCGAAGCACACGAAACACACACGTTCTTTTGAAACGCAACTCACGCTATATGAAACACACGCTTTAAGTATAACACACCTTTATTGTAATCACACTCAGGCTATATACACAATGAAAACACACACATTTTTGAGAGATTAGAGCCAGGTATCCGAAAAATTTGATCCTAGGGAAATCAGGACCTTGATGAAAACGTTTTATGGTTTTGAAAATATCATGCTAGTTTTAATACTAGGCACGTTTTCTGATTTTGTCGGATTTTCTGAATTTTAGAAAAATGAGTGCGGGTTTCCCGCTACTGGTCAAGTCAATCCCTCCCACGGTACCTAACATCATGAGATGTCGGTAAGAAAATAATGTGCTTAGGAGGATATACATTACGTCCGGATATCATTGACAATTATGAGGTAATCATCTAGTCCGTTAAATCAATCATAAAGATTGAGGCTCATCGGGATTAAAAGCTGATATCTTACCTTTCCGAAGGTTATCCACTGGGAATCTGATCAATTCACTAACATTTTGTGTATCATGGTGCGCTTCCCATTTGGCCAGCAATTCTCCCTCATTGAGAAAAGCTTTGACTACCAGTTTCCCTGTTTGATGTTGAGGCCTGGTAGATTTCCAGTCGATTTTAGCAATGACTTTTCAAGATTTTTCGTCACCCTACAACTGGTCTGGACTACAACTTCTGAAACAAATCAGCAAGTATGTCGTTCGGAAGACTTTACTTCCTTGAGGATGGAATGGATACATCCTATGGGTAATAATAAAGTGGTCGGATGCAACATTGTCCTTGTTAGGAGAAACAATGAGGATCGTCCTGTTTTAGTTTTTGATCTGGTGCGAGGTCCGGTTTCCGACCATGCTATGCAATCACCGCTCTCTCACGGTTTACACTCATTCTGGTACAAGTGACCTACCAGTTAGCTTTACTAAACTAGTAGGATTTTCATTCAAATAATTGAATGATAGTACAACTTCAAAGACTATTAATAATTTAAAACATAACTCAACATTTCTTTTCTAGTTTTAGAACACAATGTATGTAAAATGGTTTTGGACAATTTTCGTTTCTAAGGCTACTTGAAAAAAAAAATTTAAAATTTTGATCATAAATGCCTTAATTTTTGTAAAACGAATTCCCGATAAATTTCTATCTCCCACCCCACACTTAAGATCATGCAAGGCCCTCATTGCATGAAATCCGAAAAATGATTAAATTTAGAGGGCAAAGTGATAGGGTGTTTTTAGAAATTTTCAAAATTTTGACCTGTAAATCGTGGAACATGTAGACGAATGCCGCTGAACTTACTGCCAGCATAAGAGCATCGTCCATTCCTCGATTATCAACATACATACATCATAATATCAAATATTGCTGAACTTAATGCCAGTCTTTGAAGTTCAACCACGCTGCACAAAATAACAAACTACACAAATAATAATAAAAATAACGGTGTTTTTACAACCACAACCGTTTATCAAACCACACGATTATTTAATATTACAAACCAAATATTGTTTTAATACATACCATAACAAATAACTAGATTGTTTGAAAATGTAACAAGATGATCAAAGGCTCGCAGGCCTTCAGTTATCGTAAGGCCAAAAGTAGTTTTTTGAGCCATCTCTGCTTCAGCGTCCTCGTGGGTATTCCTGCTCAAATCGGCTCCTGGCATCCTGCATCGCATCGTTAGTATTATAAATTGAGTAAGGTGGAGGTGGGTGTTCTGGATCAGTGTAGTATTGGGGTGTCAGACGTGTTGTGCCATAGTACTGATCGGGGTTGGAATAATATAACTCGGTGTTATGGTTATTCCAATCAATACCATAACTGTTCCATCCCTGGTTATGTACTTGAGCAATCTGGCGTTGCTCCATATCTTGCTGACCCAACCTAATACTGTTCATACTATTTACCAAATCATCCCAACCAGATTAAGACGGATACCAAGGACTTTGACCTTGAACATTTGTCTGGGCTTCCATTTCTACTTCTTCCTCTGCCTGCTGTTCCTGCTGCACGTTTGCTCCACTACTACTCACGCCACCTGCTACAAAAGGCACTAAATGCTCATTTCCATCCTTCATAAGAATTTCAGCGTTGATATAAGAAATTTTCTTTAATGGTTTCATGACGTTAGTACACTCCATCAATCGGCTGAAATCTATGTTGAAGTGACGAGCAATCCTCGTGATATAGTGGCCTCCAAGAAGCGGCTTTTCTCTCCGTGTCTCGGTAGCGATGGCCAGAAAATAGTTTCCTATCAATCCAGGAATATCAGTATAGCAACCCCGTTTTATTTGATCCATTATCCATAGATCCAACGTTTTAACCTTTTCGTTGCCTTCGACTCTCGCATTGAAAGTGCATGCGATAAGTCGATAAAGAAGTCTATCATCCCGGGATGCAATCTCATTATACCTGTGTCTGCTCGATTTGAATGGTGTAGATGCATTTGGCCCACAAATTCTTCGCCAATAAGCAATCTCATTAAAGGGAACTCGACCAACATAATCGGAACCCCGCAAGTAATCACCCAATTGGTTGTTGATAAGTTCCTCAAAAATCCCCAACACTCCGCACAACTCAAATCTGCTTATCCCTCTATATTCGCCCCCTAACCGAAACCGAAGAAAATCATTCGACAAATAATCCTGAACATTATTAAACCGTACAGTTGAGTAAAATTCTTTTAGCAACACCGGAAAAATTGGTTCGCGGATGCTAAAAATGTGCTCCCATGCGTAGGTAACGATCCTATCATAGGGGATGGCTAGCAAACGGGAAACATGTTGGTGCATATTCGCCTCATCCAATGGGCCCCAAATAAAGTACCACGTGGCATTTATAGGCCTACTGTTCATCCTATCAAATGTTTCTGCGTAATCGTTGTCGTTTTGAACTTGTCTCAACCAAACTCTAGGATCATTTAGATCCTCCTCTTCTTCTTTGCCAGATGATGATGATGAATTTTGTTGCGGTGATGGTGGTGGTGGAACCAAACCCGAGGTCCTGCCTCTCTTTGGTTGACCTCTTCGGCTAGATTGTCCCTGCAAAACATAATAACACCAAACCAAAAGAACATAGAAACCGTTGTGTTAATGTTAGCTAAAAACATAACCGTATAGCAAGAGCACTTAGTCATTCCATTCATAGTTCATAAGCATTATGATTCATTTAAGCAAAAGCGTATGTTCAAAATTTTTAACCAAAGTCAACACAAACTCGCTAATACACTTTCAAAAATGAAATCACAAATTCACAATTTAGCATCAACTTAGGACTCAAGCATATTGCGTTCATAGGTCATAGCATTTAAACTTGCATTCTAATGATATTCATCACAAATCATAACACAAATTTTCACAATTTTAGCTCAAAAGGACCATTATAACGCCACTACATTATAGCATTCCATACCATCAATCTACTTCAACAGGCCTAAACAAGTGAAAGTCAAGCATACATATTTCATAAGATCATTTCAATTCAAAAATATGCTAAAAATTCAGCCTAAACAAGTGAAAGTCAAGCATACATATTTCATAAGATCATTTCAATTCAAAAATATGCTAAAAACTCAAGAACATTCAAATTATGACCCGGCCAAATTGACATTTATATCACCAACAACAATTAAACACTTTACAAGTTTTATTAACATCATACACAAACTCAATATCTTGACTTAATTACCCTAAATTCGGATTCAATTACTACAAACCCTAGAATCATGAGCATACCGCTAAAAACATGTAATTTTTGCAAAATCAAGACAATATGGGTAATTAAACAACTAAGGTATGTTAATCTAAACATGAATCATGAAAATCAAACACCCCACACTTATCTTTCACCAATTTATACATATAAACATACAATTCAAGTAAATGAGAAAGAAAAGTGTGAAAATGAAGTAACCATACCCTGGAAAACATGATTGAAGCTTGGAATTGATAGAAGAAATCACGAATTTGAAGTAAGAAATTAGGGTTTTTGGGAGTGGGTTCGTGTTTGGCAGAGAAAATTTGATAGAAGTGTGTTTTGTGGTTGAAAAATGGGGTGGATAGGGTTTAAAACGCGTATTTTTTTCTGAGTCACATATCTTGGACGGCGTCCAGAAAATGGGACGGCGTCCAAGTTTGAATAGTGGGACGGCATCTGGAATTTAGGACGGCGTCCAGGTTTTAAAAATGGGACGGCGTCCAAATGAACTAAACCTTACTGACCCGATTTTTCGACACTCGCCAGTTTAAAATCCAAACGTAAATCATTTTGCACAAAACTAAAAACAATCGTACACACAATTCAAAATATTTACACTTGTGAACCATTTTTTAACGAGTCGTTCACCCAACTCGTCCCCATATCGATTTATGCTTTGTTGTCGAAGTTGAGGCTAACCTCATCTTCGATTTCCAGGGGACCATCAACATAGTGCTTGACCCGGTGGCCATTCACTTTAAAAGTATCACCCTTCCAGTTCACCATTTCAATTGTACCATAAGGGTACACCTTTCTTACAACAAATGGTCCCGTCCATTGGGATTTAAGCTTTTCTAGTGATAACTTGAAACGGGAATTGTAAACAAGGACAGGATCCCCTTCCATGAATTCCTTTGAATTTTTCAATCTCTTATCGTGCCATTGTTTGGTTTTTTCTTTGTAAATTAGAGAGTTGTCATAGGCTTCAAGCCTCAACTCGTCTAATTCATTTAACTGGGTCAAACGTAACCGACCCGCCTCTTGGTAATCCAAATTACATGCCCTTAGCGCCCAATGCGCTTTGTGTTCAATCTCCAAAAGGAGATGGCATGCTTTTTCGTATACCATACGGAAAGGATTGGTTCCAATTGGTGTTTTGTAGGCCGTGCGAAAGGCCCACAATGCATCGTTTAACTTAAATGGCCACTCTTTTGGATTCGCACCAACGGTCTTTTCAAGTATGCGTTTTAACAACCTGTTGGTATTCTCCACTTGCCCACTTGTTTGGGGATGATAAGATGTTGAAATTTTATGGATTACTCCATATCTCTTCAACACCTTTTCTAATTGCTTATTGCAAAAGTGGGTGCCCCGGTCACTGATAAGAGCCTTTGGCGTGCCAAACCTAGAGAAAAGTTCCATCAAAAAGTTTACTACAACTCGGCCATCATTTGTGGGGAGAGGTTTTGCCTCCGCCCATTTGGAAACATAATCAATGGCTATGAGTATGTAGAGATAAGAATGAGATTTTGGAAAGGGCCCCATAAAGTCAATTCCCCAAACATCGAACACCTCGCATACTTGGATGCTTTGTTGAGGCATTTCATCCCGTTTAGTTATTTGACCGGCCCGTTGGCACGCGTCACAAGCCTTACAAACGGCGTAGGCATCTTTGAATATTGTAGGCCAATAGAAACCGGCCTCGTAGACTTTCCTCCCCGTAATTTGGGGACCAAAGTGCCCACCCGTTGGACCACGGTGACAATCAAGAAGAATTTGAGTGCATTGCTTTCCCGAAATGCACCTTCGAATCATACCGTCCGCGCAACGCCTAAAAAGATAAGGGTCTTCCCAGAAGTAGTATTTTAGGTCACTAAAGAATTTTTTTCTTTTCTGATGTGACCAACCGGTTTCTAAGTACCCTCCAACAAGATAGTTGGCTATGTCAACAAACCAGGGATCATCAATTTTCTCAATTTTCATGAGATTTTCGTCCGGAAAGTTATCTTGGATAACAGTCTCATGGAGAACCTCAAGATTCGAGTTCTCAAGTCGAGAAAGGTGATCGGCAGCTAGGTTTTTGGCCCCCTTTTTGTCTTTAATATCAATGTCAAATTCTTGCAAAAGCAAGACCCAACGTATTAACCGGGGTTTAGCATCTTGCTTAGCAAGCAAGTACTTTAATGCTGAATGGTCTGTATAGACAACCGTCTTTGCTAAATAAGATCGGAATTTATCAAACGAAAAGACAATTGCCAGGTGTTCCTTCTCGGTGGTAGTGTAATTAAGTTGGGCTCCTTGCAATGTCTTACTAGCATAATAAATGGGCTGGAAATGTTTTTCAATTCTTTGCCCCGAGACGGCACCAATAGCAAAGTCACTAGCATCACACATAAGTTCGAATGGAATTGACCAATTTGGCGATATGAGAATGGGTGATTGCGTGAGTTTTGCTTTAAGGAGGTTAAAGGCGTTAAGACATTCGTCCGTAAAGACAAATGGAGCATCTTTTTCAAGAAGTTTGTTCATTGGGGTTGCAATTTTGGAAAAATCTTTAATGAACCGTCGGTAGAAACCGGCGTGCCCCAGAAAACTTCTTACACCTTTCACGTTCGATGGTGGTGGTAATTTAGATATGACTTCCACTTTAGCTCTGTCCACCTCCAGTCTCGCAGAGGAAATTTTATGACCTAAAACAATGCCCTCTCTTACCATGAAATGGCATTTTTCCCAGTTAAGCACAAGATTAGATTCTTCACACCTAATCAACATACGCTCAAGATTATGAAGACATGAGTCAAAAGAATCACCGAAGACTGAAAAGTCATCCATGAATACTTCCATAAAGTCTTCAATCATATCATGAAAAATAGCTACCATACACCTTTGGAAGGTGGCAGGAGCATTGCATAAGCCAAAGGGCATACGTCGATAAGAGAAAGTACCATAAGGGCATGTAAAGGTGGTTTTCTCTTGGTCCTTGGGTGCTATAGGGATTTGGAAATATCCCGAGAAACCATCAAGAAAACAATAAAAGTTCTTTCCTGCTAACCTTTCCAACATTTGATCAATGTAAGGTAGGGGAAAATGGTCTTTTCGGGTAGCATCATTTAATTTTCTGTAATCAATACATACCCTCCAACCCGTGACAGTCCTAGTGGAAATTAATTGATCGTTTTCGTTGGTGATAACGGTCATGCCACCCTTTTTGGGTACACATTGCACCGGACTCACCCAAGGACTATCCGAAATTGGGTAAATAAGACCCGCATCTAGGAGTTTGACAATCTCCTTTTTAACAACTTCTTGCATATTAGGGTTCAGTCGCCTTTGTCTTTGTACACATGGCTTATAGTTATCTTCCATTAAAATCTTATGCGTACAATAAGAGGGACTTATACCCTTAATGTCATGTATTTTCCACGCTAGAGCCGGTTTATGGGCTTTTAACATGGAAACAAGTTTAGACTTCTCACTTACAGAGAGTTCTGATGAAATGATAACCGGGAGAGTAGAACCCTCTTGAAGGTAAGCATATTTCAAGTGACTTGGAAGTGGCTTTAGTTCCAAAACGGGAGGTTCTTCAATCCATGTTTTACATCGGTACTCATTTCCTAAATCCAACTTTCTGTATTCTTCATCATTTGGCTCATAACCGTTAGCCATCAAGGTGGTCAACATCTCCACTTCTTCCACCATGTTCTCTTCATCACCTTCTACAAAAATGCATTCTCCTGAACCTTGCAATTCTGGAAATTCCTACAACAACTCTGAATATGTGTCTACGGTTTGCAAATAATAACATTGATCATCAGTAGACTCGGGGTATTGCAAGGCATGGTCAACGGAAAAGATGACTTTAATATCCTCAATGCTAAGGGTCAATTTCTGCCCATAAACATCTATCATAGCTCTAGCGGTATTGAGGAAAGGTCGACCTAATATAAGAGGCACACGTGTGTCCTCCTCTATGTCCAAAATTACAAAATCGGCCGAAAATACTAGGGTACCCACTTTTACTAACATATTCTCTAAAATTCCACGAGGGAATTTAACAGAGCAGTCCGCTAGTTGAATTTCCATTCGGTTTGGTTTTAGTACCCCGGGGTCTAGCTTAACATATAATGAATAAGGCATCAAATTAATGCTAGCCCCTAAATCCGCTAATGCTTTAATGCATTCCAAATCTCCTAGGAGACATGGTATGGAAAAACTTCCAGGATCTGCTAACTTCTTTGGTATTTTGTTCATCAAAATTGCGGAACAATTAGCATTCATGGTGACGGATGAAAGTTCCTCCATTTTCTTCCGATTAGTAAATAAGTCTTTTAAGAACTTAGCATACTTGGGCATTCCTGAGATTACATCAATGAAAGGCATATTTATGTTAATTTGTTTAAACATATCTAGAAATTTTGACCTTTCGGCCTCTAGCCTTTCTTGTTGTTGCTTTCTTGGGTATGGGAGCGGTGGTTGATATGGTTTCACTACAGGTTTCTCCCGTTCTTCCTTTTCAACCACTTGTTCTGGCTCCTTAACCGGTTCATCATTTCGGTTCAACGGAACACTGAAATCAGAATTTTCGAGCATTCTTGGAGCATCGTATGCTAAACCACTCCGTGTGGTAATAACATTGGCGTGCTCATTTCGGGGGTTCTTATTGGTATCGCCCGGTAAACTTCCTGGTTTTCTCTCACTAAGTAAACTTGCTAAACCACTCATTTGCTTCTCCAAATTTTGAATTGAGGCTTGTTGGTTCCTAAATTGGTGTTCATTTTTCTCGTTCGTTTGATTTATGTTTGTAACAAGCTGGGTTTGTGATGCAATCAACTTTTCCAACATACTCTCCAAATTTGACCTTCTTTCCTCCTGTTGGGGTTTTTGATAAAAACCCGGAGTTTGTTGTTGGAACCCACTACTTGACCCTTGTTGGTAATTAGAATTTTGACCTTGAGGGTTGTAGGGGTTGTTGAAGTTCCGGTTAAACTGAGCTCTTCCTTGAAATTGATTATTATTTCTTTGGCTTATGAAAGCCACTTCTTCTTTTTGAGCCATTGTTAGACCGGCACCACAATCTTTTCCTAAATGGAGACCACCACAATATTCATAACCTACTTTCATACTATGGATTTCCTTGGTGATTTTGTCCATGTTTCGAGCAACACCGTCTATTTTTACACTTAGGGAACTAAGGTCATCGTAAGCACCAGCGCTTTGGATTTGAGCATTACGAGTAATTGGTCGTTCTTGATGCCACTCATGAGAATAATCGGCTAGCTTCTCGATTATCTCATAAGCCTCTTGCTCGGTTTTGTCCATAAGTGAACCTCCGGACGCTTGATCAATGGAAATTCGGGTTGCAACATCACAACCCTTGTAAAAGATTTGGACTTTTTGGAAGGTATCCAAAACATGGTTTGGACAACCTCTTAGCATTTTGGAAAATCGATTCCATGCTTCATACAAGGTTTCCATCGGCTTTTGACAGAATTGGGTAATTTCGTGTTGGAGTCTCGCGGACTTAGATGCTGGAAAATATTTCTTAAGAAATTTTTCCAACATACCATCCCAAGTTTCTATCGTAGCCTCGGCAAATGAATCTAACCAACTTCATGCTTCCCCGTGGAGTGTCCATGGGAAAAGTCTTAAAAATATGGCCTGGTCAGTGTCTGGTTTAAGTTTGAAAAGAAGACATATCTCTTAAAAGAGACGAATATGTTCGTTTGCATCTTCATTTGGACCACCACTAAATTGACAACTGTTATTAATCATTTGGAGAATAGGTCCTTTTATTTCAAAATTTACCTCACCAGTGGGCGGAGTAATGGCACTACCTTGTTCGGTTCGGGTTGCCTTCATCTTGGCTGCCATTGATTATCTTTGTATCACCGGTCTTGCTTCTCCTTCCATTTCAAATTTTGGAGGAGGAACGGGCTCACCAAATTCAGAATATTTCGGCTTGGTTGTACTTGATTCCAACTCAAAAGTTTCCTGCTTTGATGAAGATTCAAAAAGTTCAAGTACTTCTTTCTGGATCCTACCAAGCTTTCTATCAGGTTCCGTAAGCGGTGTAAGTAATGGAGAATCTGAACTTCGGGTATGTGGCATATGCAACCTAGAATCTGTCAATCACACAACTAACAAAAACTATTAAATGCATCGATTCTATAAGTTTAAAAATCAAAGACTCTTAATAATTTAAAATAATTAAGAAACTACTTAATCACAAATTAGTCAATAATTCTATTTTGACACAAAACTGTCCCCGGCAGCGGCACCAAAAACTTGATGTGAGAAATCAGGTATATAAATTATTGTATGGAAAAATACCGGTTAAAAAGACTGTTACACACTAACGGGCAGTGTACCCGATCGTGTAGTAGTATAAATAATGGTTTAGTTCCGTTTATCGTTCTAAGGACAGTTGTATTAGTCAAACTAGAATTAGAAACTATATTATGATTAACTAAGTAAATGAAACTTAAAAGTACAAGATATTATGTTTTTGTGGCTATTTAATGATTTAGCCAAATCAGAGAAGGTTAAAAAGTAAAAACAATATTTTTGGTCTTTTAAGTTTATAATGAAAACAAGTGCAAAGAAAGCAAGTAAGATAGTTTGATTTGGATCAAAGAGATGAAATGTTCATCTAGATATTTTATCCTCAGTATTGGATGTAAGTTTTGTTATTAAGGCCTGATTGAATGATTATGTGTGTAAGTTATCTAATAGGTTCACTAAGAGTTCTCTTAAATAAACACGCAAACACAATTACAAGATCAAGGGTTCCCTTTTCTCTAAAGTTCTCGTGTTTGTAATCAAATAACTATGAAATATGCTAATCACCTAAATCGACCCGCCAAGAGTTCTCTTTAGCGAGTACTCAAACTAGAAGTACTAAGTGAGGGTTCCCTATTACCTAGACCTTTTCGTTTGTGACTAGTTGATTAGCAAGATCAAAGACTTAAATAACAATTGTCTTTGCGTTCGCTCTACACAATTCATTCCTATATCGTTTAATCGTATTGATCTAATTTACCCCCTTGGTCCGGTTTAGTAAACAATCAATCTAAGACAAGTTGATTGTAAATCAATATGATGCATCAACAAGAGTTCTCTTTATCAACAACATATCAATTAACTAGATACAAATGATTAAACATCAATAAGCATGGTTCTTTAATTCAAGCTTCAATCTTTCAAACATAGTACATACAATCAATAGGATTACATCCAGTACCTCGGTTATTAATCTAGACAAACATTATAGAAACTAGCCAACAATCATGGTAACAGACAACATAAAAATCAGATTATCAATGGAAATCATTGCTTTAGAACAAGAAATAACCTACAAGAACAATGAGTTCTTGGATGAAGAAGGTTTTGATCTTTGATGCCTTGATGTTGAGCCTCTTCCAAGAGCTTGGAGTTCTCCAATATTTCTTCCAAAATTTGTCTCTGTACTCTCTGGTTCGTATCTGGTAAATTGGTCTTCAATCAGTAGCTTTTTAAAGTGGAGAAAGTATGTCGGAAAGCCAAAAGTAGGCTGAAACGTACTTTTGGACGGCGTCCTGGCTTTTGGGTGGCGTCCCATTATTAAGGCTTGGACGGCGTCCCACAATCTTGGACGGCGTCCAAGTGTGAAAATCTGGACGGCGTCCCATGTGTTTGGACGGCGTCCCATTGTACTGAAGTTTACTGTTTCGTTTTCTTGCAATCTCACTTCAAATGGACGAAGTCCCAATCATCTTGAAGCCTTGTTTTACCATTTTAGAGCGCTAATTTGACCTTAACTTATATTGGGATCAACCACGGTCATAAATCATCAAAACTCTTTACAAATCACTCTCCGATACAAATTTTCATATCTTGGCCTATCACTTGTAGAAACGCTTTCATTATCCTTGATTCAAGAGTATTTTACACGATATTGCGATAGATATATATAATGTTATTGAGCAATATCACTTAACTTAGTTACTTTTAAACCTTTTGGGACAATTTACTGACCTAGTAACCTTTGACTTAGGTTGAGGACCTTTCGGATCTACCAACATACTTGTTTGGACCGACTTACTACTTGCTTACATTGTCGTATCGATTTTACCGCACATTCACTGTGAGTTATAGCTTTCCTCTTTACTTTACTATTTTTGGGACTGAGAATACATGCGCTTTTTATGTTTTACATACTAGACATGAGTACTTAAACTTTATATATGTGTGGGTGATATAACAGCACAAAGATTCCCCTTAGCTCGGTAACGTTTAGTCATTGGTTTATGAACCGGTGAACGCGAATCTTAGATATGGATCCATAGGGATTAACATCCCCACTTGGGCAAGTCGCGCTAGCATTCAACGGGTGTTTAATACTTCATAAACAGACGCACTCGCCAAGTGTACTTTTAGGGGGTAATATTACGTTAAGTTAGTTACCGGGTGCCCACGGATAAGCATATACTTTATCATACTGATTTGAAATGCTAGTTGAAGCACTGAAATCTCCTGGTCTACATTACATTACTGATTACAAACAAACTATAGCTCACCAACATTTGTGTTGACTTTTTAAGTATGTATTTCTCAGATGCTTAGACGTTGTTGCTTCCGCTGTTAGACTTGCTGTTATAGTCTTGGTGTTATAGACTTGCTGTTACAGACTCGCTGTGTTAGACTTCCGCTGCATTACTTAGAGATGTCTCAATCATGGAACTTTTACTTTGCATTCACAACTTATCTTACATTTGAATAATTGCTTTGTAATGACCTTTGTGTCACGTACTTATGTTAATGCTTCCCATTCGTAGAAGCACGTTATCTTTGTAAAACATTTGACATTGGTAAAGATGTCACCTTTTTCATGAATGCAAAACTTGTTTTAAAACAACATGTAGTATTGTACCGTGTAATGGACCTGTTGTTGATGATCCGAACACGTTGATTTTGTACGGGGCGTCACATCCTGACGCAGCATCCTTTTGAGCCTGCGTGCCATAGCTTCAAACCTATCATCATCTTGAGGAAACCTCAACCACTCATGTAAAGCAGCCTAGTTAATACTAATTTTAGTCTCCTCATGCTCTTCCCTGTTCCTAACTCTCTGTTTTAACACAATTCAAATAAACATTAGCAAAATAAAGTAAACAGCTAAACAAAGCCTGCGGCTTCTTTAAGCCAGGCCGGCGGCTTCATAACCTGCATAAGAAATTTTCAGAAATTTTTCCATAACCTATTCAAACAGTATAATTTTCAAATTGGATACTTTTTTTTATTATCAGAATGCCGGCGGCTTCGTTATAATGCCGACGGCTTTATATCAGTTTCCATATTTTAGGGTTTTTCAGCATTCATCAATTTAACTCTAATAACATCAATCAAATTGATTTAACAGTGATGAACAAGCATTCTATATCAATTCATAATTTAACAATTATATAACAGCAAAACTTCATCAAGGAATCAGGCAGATGAGGCCAGCGGCTTTATACCAGTGTCGGCGGCTTCATGTTTTTACAGAGCAAGCATGGCAGATTTTACAGAAATTAAAAAGGATTTTGATAATGCAAAGTTAAAAATCAAAACTTACTCTATCAGCCATGAGTGATTACAAGTTGGATTAAGAAAACATCAAATTGTCTCCTTGAGAGCGTTTTTGAATAGTTGCAAGTGTAAATATGAAGAAATGGGGCGGTTTAGGGTTAAAAGCTGTCTGTAGTGCAAAGCCAGCGGCCTTAAAGCCAAGCCGGCGGCTTTGTTGGTCAAAAGGCATTTATTGAATTGACAGTTTGCAGCTTTTTCTGATCTCACCAGGCCGGCGGCTTCGGTAGCTCAAGCCGACGGCTTCGCTTAAATTTTTCAAATTTTCAAATTTTGAATTACAAAAATAATATACAAGTATTTTAAGTCATGAATTTTAAGTTTTAATTGTGGCAAGGGAAATTACTTCCCCTCCAGGTAATACATCTTTTTCAAAGTAGATTTTTAATCTATGACCATTTATTTTGAATGTTTCTCCCTTTTTATTATATAACTCAACATATCCAGTGGAAAAAGATTGCTTAACTGTGAAAGGACCCATCCATCTAGATTTTATTTTTCCAGGAGAAAATTTATATTTTGATTGGAAAATTATGACCTTATCCCCTGGTTGAAATATTTTAATATTTTTAATTCGTGCATCGTACCATCTTTTAGTTTTCTCTTTATAAGTTATTGAGTTTTCATAACCAGAAAGCCTAAGTTCATCAAGTTGGTTTAGTTGAAGTAATCTATGTTTTTCTATTTCCTTAGGATCTAAGTTATATTGTTTCAAAGTCCAATATGCGCGGTGTTCAATTTCAACAGGTAGATGACAAGCTTTTCCATAAACCAACCTAAAAGGAGTAGTTCCTATAGGTGTTTTGTAGGAAGTTCGGAAAGACCATAATGCATCATCTAACTTTCGAGTCCAAAGTTTTGGATTATTTTCTACTGTTCGTTCGAGTATTCTTTTCAATCTTCGATTAGTGTTTTCAACCTGACCACTCGTTTGCGGGTGGTAAGCTGTAGAAAAATGATGGTTAACACCATATCTTTTAAGAACTCTTTCAAGTAGTTGATTAGTGAAATGGGTTCCAAGGTCACTAATTAAAGCTTTAGAAAAACCAAATCGACAAAATAATTTCTTAAGAAAGTCGACTACTACTAGCGAGTCATTAGCGGGAAGAGCTTTTACCTCAGCCCATTTAGAAACGTAATCAATAACTACAAGAATGTATTGGTTTCTTTCAGAAGAGGGGAACGGTCCTATGAAATCAATACCCCACACATCAAATATTTCACATACTTGAATATTTTGACGGGGCATTTCATCACGCTTTGAGAGATTTCCTCCTTGTTGGCATGCATCACATGATCGAAGTAATTTATACACATCTTAAAATATGGTAGGCCAATAAAATCCAGAATCTAATACATTGCGAGCCGTGTAATTCGGAACAAAATGTCCTCCTGGTGCACTACTATGGCATTGTATTAGGATTTCATTTGCTTCCTTACCATGAATGCAACGTCGAATAATCTGGTCGGGTCCTACTTCAAATAAGTAAGGACTTTCCCAAAAATAATGTTTTAAATCAGCGAATTTTTTTTCCCTTTATTGATACGTTAAATCTTTCCTTAATTTTTTTGCGGCTAAATAGTTTGCAAATCAGCAAACCGTGGGTATGACTCATCAGATATCATCATGAGACATTCATCGGGGAATGTGTCTCTAATTTCGATGGAGTTGTCTAGATTAGGATTCTCTAAATGCGAAAGATGATCTGCTGCCAGATTTTCAGCTCCTTTTTTATCAATAACTTGCATATCAAATTCTCGCAGGAGTAAAACCCATCGTAAGAGTCGAGCTTTAGCATCAGGTTTATTGAGAGATATTTAAGTGCAGAGTGATTGGTGTAAACTGTTACTTTATTCATTATTAAATATGGACGAAATTTATCCAGTGCGAAGACTATAGCTAACAACTCTTTTTCAGTGGTTGTATAATTTAATTGAGCTTTTGCTAATGTTTTACTAGCATGATAAATTGGATGAAAGTGGTTTTCTTTTCGTTGTCCTAAAACAGCTCCTATAGTGTAATCACTAGCGTCGTACATAAGTTCGAAAGGTTTGGACCAGTCAGGAGATATTATAATAGGTGTGTTGGTAAGTTTTTCTTTTAAAAAAGAGAACGCTTTTTTTACAATCTTCATTAAATTCAAAAGGTGCGCCTTTCTCTAGGAGTTTTGTTAATGGACGAGCAATTTTTGAGAAATCTTAAATAAAACGCCTATAAAATCCAGCACATCCTAGAAAACTTCTAATTGCTTTAACATTAGTGGGTTCAGGAAGATTGGAATAACATTGATTTTTTGCTTTATCAACTTCAATTCCTTTATTGGAAATTTTATGGCCAAGGACAATGCCTTCTTTTACTATAAAATGGCATGTTTCCCAATTAAGAACAATATTTTTTTTTTTCACAACGAGCAAGCATTTTATCGAGATTGGATAGACAAGAGTCAAAGGATGTTCCAAAGACGGAGAAATCATCCATATAGACTTCCATGAAATCTTCCACCATGTCATGAAAGATAGCTGTCATACATCTTTAGAAGGTGCCAGGGGCATTACATAACCCAAAAGGCATTCTTCGATAAGCGAAAGTACCAAAAGGACAAGTGAAAGTGGTTTTCTCTTGATCCTTAGGGTCTATTGTGTAGTGACCCGAACTTTTCCATGTTTATATATATATTAAATGAAATTGTTATGATTAAGTGTTTCCAACATGTTAAGAAATCAAACTTGTTAAGACTTGATTAATTGAAATAGGTTTCATATAGACAATTGACCACCCAAGTTGACCGGTGATTTACGAACGTTAAAACTTGTAAAAACTATATGATGACATATATATGGTTATATATATAGTTAACATGATATTATGATAAGTAAACATATCATTAAGTATATTAACAATGAACTACATATGTAAAAACAAGACTACTAACTTAATGATTTTGAAACGAGACATATATGTAACGATTATCGTTGTAACGACATTTAATGTATATAAATCAAATTAAGAGATATTCGTACATCATAATATCATGATAATATAATAATTTAAAATCTCATTTGATATTATAAACATTGGGTTAACAACATTTAACAAGATCGTTAACCTAAATGTTTCAAAACAACACTTACATGTAACTACTAACGATGACTTAACGACTCAGTTAAAATGTATGTACATGTAGTGTTTTAATATGTATTCATACACTTTTAAAAGACTTCAAGACACTTATCAAAATACTTCTACTTAACAAAAATGCTTACAATTACATCCTCGTTCAGTTTCATCAACAATTCTACTAGTATGCACCCGTATTCGTACTCATACAATACACAGCTTTTAGATGTATATACTATTAGTATATACACTCCAATTATCAGCTCTTAGCTGCCCATGTGAGTCACCTAACACATGTAGGAACCATCATTTGGCAACTAGCATGAAATATCTCATAAAATTACAAAAATATGAGTAATCATTCATGACTTATTTACATGAAAACAAAATTACATATCCTTTATATCTAATCCATACACCAACGACCAAAAACACCTGCAAACACTTTCATTCTTCAATTTTCTTCATCTAATTGATCTCTCTCAAGTTCTATCTTCAAGTTCTAAGTGTTCTTCATAAATTCTACAAGTTCTAGTTTCATAAAATCAAGAATACTTCCAAGTTTGCTAGCTTACTTCCAATCTTGTAGAGTGATCATCCAACCTCAAGAAATCTTTCTTATTTACAGTAAGATATCTTTCTAATACAAGGTAATACTCATATTCAAACTTTGATTCAATTTCTATAACTATAACAATCTTATTTCGAGTGGAAATCTTACTTGAACTTGTTTTCGTGTCATGATTCTGCTTCAAGAACTTTCAAGCCATCCAAGGATCCTTTGAAGCTAGATCCATTTTTCTCATTTCCAATAGTTTTATCCAGAAAACTTGAGGTAGTAATGATGTTCATAACATCATTCGATTCATACATATAAAGCTATCTTATTCGAAGGTTTAAACTTGAAATCACTAGAACATAGTTTAGTTAATTCTAAACTTGTTCGCAAAAAAAAGTTAATCCTTCTAACTTGACTTTTAAAATCAACTAAACACATGTTCTATATCTATATGGTATGCTAACTTAATGATTTAAAACCGGAAAACATGAAAAATACCGTAAAACCGGATATACGCCGTTGTAGTAACACCGCGGGCTGTTTTGGGTTTGATAATTAAAAACTATGATAAACTTTGATTTAAAAGTTGTTCTTCTGGGAAAATAATTTTTCTTATGAACATGAAACTATATCCAAAAATCATGGTTAAACTCAAAGTGGAAGTATGTTTTTCAAAATGGTCATCAAGACGTCGTTCTTTCGACTGAAATGACTACCTCTTACAAAAATGACTTGTAACTTATATTTCTGACTATAAACTTATACTTTATCTATTTAGGGTCATAAAATAGAGTTCAATATGAAACCATAGCAATTTGATTCACTCAAAACGGATTTAAAATGAAGAAGTTATGGGTAAAACAAGATTGGATATTTTTTTATTTTAGTAGCTACGGGAAATATTAACAATTTTATACAAATCATATCCTAGCTAACTTATATTGTATTATACATGTATTCTAATATATTATGTAATCTTGGGATACCATAGACACGTATGCAAATATTTTGACATATCATATCGACCCATCTATATATATTATTTGGAACAACCATAGAAACTCTATATGCAGTAATGTCGGAGTTAGCTATACAGGGTTGAGGTTAATTCCAAAAATATATATAGTTTGAGTTGTGATCTAGCCTGAGACGTGTATACACTGGGTCGTGGATTGATTCAAGATAATATATATCGATTTATTTCTGTACATCTAATTGTGGACAACTAGTTGTAGGTTACTAACGAGGACAGCTGACTTAATAAACTTAAAACATTAAAACGTATTAAAAAATGTTGTAAATATATTTTGAACATACTTTGATATATATGGACATATTTGTTATAGGTTCGTGAATGGACTAGTGGCCAAGTCTTACTTCCCGACGAAGTAAAAATCTGTGAAAGTGAGTTATAGTCCCACTTTTAAAATCTAATATTTTTGGGATGAGAATACATGCAGGTTTTATAAATGTTTTACAAAATAGACACAAGTACGTGAAACTACATTCTATGGTTGAATTATCAAAATCGAATATACCCCTTTTTATTAAGTCTGGTAATCTAAGAATTAGGGAACAGACATCCTAATTGACGCGAATCCTAAAGATTGATCTATTGGGCCTAACAAACCCCATCCAAAGTACCGGATGCTTTAGTACTTGAAATTTATATCATATCCGAAGGGTGTCCCGGAATGAAGAGGATATTCTAATATATGCATCTTGTTAATGTCGGTTACCAGGTGTTCACCATATGAATGATTTTTATCTCTTTGTATGGGATGTATATTGAAATATGAAATCTTGTGGTCTATTGTTACGATTTGATATATATAGGTTAAACCTATAACTCACCAACATTTTTGTTGACGTTTTAAGCATGTTTATTCTCAGGTGATTATTAAGAGCTTCCGCTGTCGCATACTTAAATAAGGACAAGATTTGGAGTCCATGCTTGTATGATATTGTGTAAAAACTGCATTCAAGAGACTTATTTCGTTGTAACATATTTGTATTGTAAACCATTATGTAATAGTCGTGTGTAAACAGGATATTTTAGATTATCATTATTTGATAATCTACGTAAAGCTTTTTAAACCTTTATTGATGAAATAAAGGTTATGGTTTGTTTAAAAATGAATGCAGTCTTTGAAAAACGTCTCATATTAAGGTCAAAACCTGGCAACGAAATCAATTAATATGGAACGTTTTTAATCAATAAGAACGGGACATTTCATATTGGAAATTGAAAATATCCAGAGAAACAATCCAAGAAACAGTAGTATTCCTTTCCGGCTAATCTTTCAATCATTTGATCAATAAACGGAAGCGGGAAATGATCTTTTCGAGTAGCTTCGTTTAATTTACGGTAATCTATACAAACTCGCCAACCGTAACAGTTCGAGTGGGAATTAATTCATTATTTTCATTTTGGACAACAGTGGTTCCTCCCTTTTTAGGGACACGCTGTACTGGACTAACTCATTGGCTATCGGATATTGGATACATCATTCATGTGTCTAATAATTTTAAAACTTCCTTTTTTACTACTTCAGCCATATTAGGGTTTAAACGTCTTTGTCTTTGAATTATGGGGTTTGCGTTTTCTTCCAATAAAATTTTATGAGTACAGAAGGTGGGGTCAATTCTCGAAATATCAGAGGTTTTCCAAGCGAAGGCCTTTTTATGCTTCTTTAAAACTTCCAAGAGTTGCTCTTTTTGATTTGTAGATAATTAGGAAGATATGATAACAGGAAGTTCGGAATTATCTTTTAGAATAACATATTCTAAGTGAGAAGGCAATTCTTTAAGTTCTAATTTCTGTGATACTTCAAGTGAATGTTTTATTCTTAATTAATCAGTTATAGGTTCATGTTCTTCTTCTGTTACAAAATTATCCTTCATTAATTCTTCAAACTCATCATCAAGATTTTCCTCTTTTATTTCACACACAAATTCATCTATATCCATTGATAAAAATTCATCGACTTCTTCTTCAATACATGTTTCTATATATTTTATCGTTGGACAAGAGAGATCTAATTCAAGGTTATTATTTAAAGTGATTCCGTCGTCTCCTACTCCTAGACTAGATGTCTTAGTTTGCATTTGAAATTCCAAAGCAGCAGTTCTTAGAAATGGTCTTCCTAATATTATTGGGATTTTATCATTTTTTTCATTTCTAAGACAACAAAGTCAGCGGGAAAAGTGAATTTATCAATTTTTACCGGTATGTTTTCGGCTATCCCCATTGGGTAATTAAAAGAACTATCGGCCAGGCAAATAGACATTCTAGTGGGAGTTAATTCTCCTAGACCTAGTCATTTAATAATGAATATGACATTAAATTTATACTAGCGTCGGTATCTGCTAATGGTTGATATACTCTAGAATCATTAAATGAGCACGGGACAGTAATACTTCCTGCATCGCCTAGCTTTTCGGGTATGTCAAATTTTTGAAAAATGGCTTTACATTCTGTGATAATAAACCTGCAAGAATTTTCAGCGTCTTTTCCTATATTAGATAACAAGGTTTTTAAATATTTTCAATAATGTGGATTCTCTTTTAATAAATCTATTAAAGGAATATTAGCATTTATATTATTAAACATATTAGCAAAATTCTCTATATGTTTTGTTGTTTGGCTTTCCTTACTTGTTGAGGGTATGGAACGTGTTCTGAGGGTTTGTCAATCTTAAAAGGTAAATCTGTTTTTAAGGGAGTTTCATCATTACTTTCTGTAGTACTAGCTTCATTAGGTGGTTCATGTTTTTTCTCTTGACTAGGTGTGACAGGGTCTTGTGTTGTTTTACCACTCCTAGTAGTTATAGCTTGTATTTCTAAACTTCCCCTTGGATTCTCTAATGTATTAGATGGTAGCGTTCCAGTTTCCTTAACAGCCAATTGCTTAGATAAGGTTCCTAGATACTTTTCTAAGTTAAGTATCAAATTTAGATGATTATGATATAACTCGAAGATTTTGTATAAAATAACATTATTTAATTCAATTTGGTTGTAAATATATACTCCCATTATGTTTGCTAATCCTTTACTTATAATTTCCTCCTGTCATACCTGAGAGAAATTTTCTACCATAGGTTTTTCTTTTAATTCTCTTAATTCTTTTTCCAAAACCTCTATCTTATCCTGTAAGGAGATCATCTCGTTTCTAACTTCAATTTTAATTTCTTGTTGATTTTTATTTAATTGATACCAATCATGTGGTTGAACGGCTAAATCGGAAATTAACTGTTGTAAGTCCTCGGGAGTTTTAGGAAGGGCTGCAGCTCCAGTGGCGGTGTCTATTTCTTTTCTAGTAGTTATAGTAATATTCTTGTAGAATTGCATTAATCTTTGAACATCATTTAATCCATGTTGAGGACACGAATTTATTAATTTTTCATATCTAGTCCAAATATCATATAAAGTTTCTTGATGTTCTTGTTTAAATTGATTTATTTCATTTTGTAATCTTACCATTTTAGAAGGTGGGAAGAATCTTTTTAAGAATTTTTCAACCATTTGATCCCGTGTAGCAATTTTCCGTTCAGTAAGCTGATTAAATCAATCTTTAACTTCTCCCTTGAGTGTCCAAGGAAAAAGGATAAGATAAATATGTTCATCCTCTGTTTGATTATATTTAAAAAGCATACACATACTAGCAAAGTTATGAAGATGTTGATAAGCATCTTCTTCAATAGTTCCATTAAAATGACATTCTTCTTTAATTAGGTCTAATATTTGTTTTTCAATAGTGAAATTAGTTTTAATAGTTGGTGGAATTATAGCGGTTCCATGGATTTGTCTTGAAGCTCTTAAGTGATCTTCCATAGAGAGTTTTAAATCATTCATTTTATATTCTAAGTGTTTAAGTGCTTTAAGTGTTTTATGTTATTCACCAACAAATGGCCGTCAGCGTCTAGGTTCCGGCAGAGCCCTTTAAATCGGAAGCCCAACAACCTTTCCCGAAAGGAAGACAGTCACCACTTGTATATAGGTGTTTTAGTTTATATTCTTTCAATTCCACTGCGATCCCAGGCAGCGGCACCAAAAAGTTGATGTGTCAAAAGTGTGTGCAATAATGTGTGCCTTTTTAATCTACTTATAATATCTTAATTTACGATTTACTTTTAACACCCTAACGAGCAACAAAATCCGATCAGATGTAGTTTAGTATTTTGTAAGTTAAGGTTCGTCCCAAGAGAACGAGTGGATTTTAGAATATAGATTTGGGTTCTAAACTTTAAATAACAATGAACAAATAAATTGCAAATAAAGAACTAGAAGAAATAAACAATGATAAATAGAACACATTCTTGAATCTTTCACACCTTGTTCACAATTGCCTTCTTGAATTAAGCTCAAACTCAGATTAATAATTGACCTAAGAATACCTATTTCAAGAGTAATTGATCAGGTTAACCCTAAAATAGATGGCTAGACTTCCAGCTTGCAATAAGACCAGATAATAGATTTAGTAAGATTAACCAAACCCTAATTATAGTTACTAGCTATAATCCTCACAACTAAATCAATCCAATTATATTTAAGTTTATCAACTTTTAAATATAGTGATGTTCTAGTAAAAACCTAATAATAATTGATTTATGTAAATCAGATTAATTTAACGGTGGTGCTTTAGTCAGACATAAAACATAACAGGAATTCCAGAGATTCTGTCAAAATATAAATTCTGTTTTTAGCACATAAAGCCGGCGGCTTTGTCAACGAAGCTGGCGGCTTCATTGAAGTTTCTGAATAATTCCGCCGAATACTTTTTAATTTGATCTGAGTATAAAAAATATACGAATATTAAATAAACCAGATGAAGACGGCGGCTTTGGTGCATGAAGCCGGCGGCTTCATGTCCCTTATTCAGATTTTTGCTTTCTTTCATAAAGTTTAACTGTTCAGGCAATTGATCACAAGATGTTACATGATTCAAGCATATGTAAGGCTGTTAGCCCATAACTAAAGTAAAAACAAATAAAGAGTAAGAAATAAGATCAAGAATCATACCGACATAGAAGAAATTGAAAACCAAACGATTGATTAATGAACTTGAATGTTGAAAGGAAATAAAGACCTAACTAATCCGTACTTCTATTCTGAAAAATAGAGAAAATTGAACTGGATATTGAAAACTCTAGCCTAAGGCCTCTATTTATAATGTTTCAAGACGGTGCCCAAAGGCGGTGACTTCAAGACGGTGCCCAAAGGCGGTGAATTCTTCCCCAAGTAAAATGTGATCCTTAAGTCAAAAATGCGTAACCGTCTAACTTAAGCCGGCGGCTTGATGCAAGGACGGCTGCTTTATTGATCCGGCAAATCTTTTTGATTTTGTTTCCTTATTTATTTGAACTTGATCAGCAAGTTGAGAAACTGTATCCATGAGGCCGGCGGCTTCAGTGTGAGGCCGGCGGCTTCATTGTGAAGCCGGCGGCTTTACTTCACTTTTTCTTTGGCTCCAAGTTTAACATATTTTACGATCAAAACTAGAACATTCTGGAAATCCTTGAGGAAGCCGGCGGCTTTATAACCCTAAGGCCGGCGGCTTTATCTTACATTCTTAGTTTTTCACTGTTTTTGTTCCTGTTTTGCACATAACTTAAACAAAATATCAGAAATACCTATTTTCCCTTTTTACCCATTTTAGTGTGTTTTGGCATAAAAATGACTTTAAATAACAAGATAACTCTTCAAAATGCTATCAAAATACTGTATAATTTAGGAGTTATCACCAGTCTATGAACTCTCTGGTGAGGAACGTGAGCGAGCTCAGGGTGAGGCCAAAGATATCATCATGCAAGCTATCCCATATGATTTGTTTGAATATGTTAATAGCAACACATCTGATAAGGACATATGGGATGAGATCAAAAGGCAACAAGAAGGATATGACATGACTGATGTCACTAAGCTAAATAAGGTTCCTAGGACTTTATGAAGATTTCAAGCAGGAACCTGATAAACTTCTCAGAGATACCTATAGACGTTTCAATGGTATTCTGAATGAGTTGAAGAAGTGAAAGATTACTAAGGTGAATGTTGAGGTCAACATGAAGTTTCTCAAAAAGCTCAATTCTGATTGGCTTCCATATGAAACCGTCATTCAATCTACCAAGGAAATTGATAAGTTAAATATTCATGAGTTTGTTGGTGTCCTTATGCATTATCAGTCAGCCGTGTCTAAACTTCAAGATGAAAGGAAAGAGTCTTCTCCGGGTGATCCACTTGCTCTCATTGCTAAGAAAAAGAGTAAATCTTATACTACTTCCAAAAGCTTATCAAAGAAAGTATTTGTTGAAGAGTCAACTAATTCTGAAGGACTAAATCTTTCGGATGTTGATGATTCTCACCTTGAACTAGTCATGATGGCTGCTATGTTCACCAGAACTTTGAACAAGTACAAGTTTAAAGGAAAATCAAGAAACCAACGCAAGAATTCATCTTCTTCCTCCTACTACAAGAAACCTGAATTCTCCAAACCTCAACATTCTGAAGGTTCCAAGAAGGAAGATTCTTTAACACCCCGTTTTTCAGTTACATGTTATTTTAGACGTCATGTGAGTTACAAGGTATGTAATCGTATCTTTTGACCCCAAATAAAGTATGAGTTAATGTTTTAAAACCTTACCATTGGAAAGATTACGTTTCCAATGATATTTGATTCATCAAAAACGGAGTTATGGTCTGAAAGTTACAACCAAAACAAGTTTCACAAAAGTGCTTAAACTGGGGGATCTCGTGGTCGCGACCCGAAACCTCGCGATCACGAGATTGGGTCAGGAATAGAGCATTTTTGGTTTGCAGGCTCGCGGTCGCGACCTAGGACCTCGCGGTCACGAGATGGGTGCCGGGCAGCAGTTTTTGAGCTTGTTTTTGGGGTTTTTAAAGGGGCATAGTGGTCTTTTCACTTATGGACGTGTTTTATACCCCAAAACTGATCCTAAACTCAATCTTATCCTCATTTTTACCAAGTAAACCCTAGAGAGAGATGAGGGTTTCTAGAGAGAGTATGCTTGAGTGGGTGAAGATGGTGGTGACTCTTGCCCAAATTAGAGTGGATCTTGGTTCTTCTTGGTGTGTCTAGCTACTAGGCTTCGTTTTGGTTCTAAGGTAAAAACTATGTTGGTTAGTGATCCAATAATAATATTAAAATGTTTACCACTTTGTTTTGATGATGACATCAAGTCTTGTGTGCTTAAACAAACATATAGAATAACACAAGTTCACAAGCCTACAAAATCTCTAGCAAACGACCAATACACAAAAGCGTTAAGCCAAAAGAGTCATTTGAAAAACACTGGAAGAACACGGATGGGACCATGGTTGATCGCAGGTCAGATCGTGGGATTCCCTGTACCTTGGTTCTATGAAACAAGGTGCACGGTCGACTCCACGGTCAGCCGTGGGTCGACTGCAGTTTCTCCGGTTTGGATTTTTGATCAAAAAATGTTTGACTACTTCGGGGCATCTATAATTTTCAAAAATTATTTAAACATGCTTAGAATAGTTTCCTCCTTCATATCTAAATGAGTTTTGGTCACTAAAACACTAATCTTGGTTAATCACACTTAATGATGCCTTAATGACACTTTTAGCTTATGATTAATGTTAATCACACAAGTATGGCTAAAAGTATTTTTCAAAGGGTATCTTTTTAATTCTTAATTAAAAGTAATGAAATACTTAAGATAGTCATTAAGTCCCAATTAAGAGATGCTCTCTGTTGGGGGAGAATGTGGGTTAACATGGGGATTATGCTTAATGACTATACTAACCTTAACCCATAACAATAAGTGTTTTGATGATGACATATACACATAGCTAAAGGTGATGGTAGATGTCGTGACCCGTCCAAATCCATATGGACGTATACATCAACATCTGGTCTCATTGCAAGGTACTGACTTCTATATGATACGTTTTACAAACATTGTATTCTTTTAAAAGATACATCGTATGTAAATCCAAGGTTTGTGACAGCTGATAACTTCTACGTATAGACAATCATCAAAAATAATATTTTACAACATAACTACTGTAATGATTTCCAAATATGATACTCGATGATGATTTTGAATGCAACGTCTTTTGAAATATGTCATGAATGACTCCATGTAATATCTTTAAAAGGAGCAAATGCACAACTGAAGATTTATTTAATACCTGAGAATAAACATGCTTAAAAGTGTCAACCAAAAGGTTGGTGAGTTCATAGGTTTATCATAAACAATGATTTCAATAATTTTAATAGACCAAAAGATTTCATTTTCATAAACAATATACAGGAACTCACATCTGTATAAAAATCATTCATATGATGAACACCTGGTAACCGACATTAACAAGGATGCATATAGAATATCTCCCAACATACAGGAAATCACATCTGTATAAAATCGAAGTACTAAAGCAGTTCAAATTCTCTGACTAGGCGTGTCAAAGCCCATAGATCTATCTTTAGAATTCACGTCAATTAGTGGACTAGTTCACTAATTCTTAGGTTACCAAGCAAAAGAGGTATATTCGGTATAATAATTCAGTCGTATAATGTTTTTAAGTACTTGTGTCTATTTCGTCAAACATTTATAAAAGCAGCGCATGTATTCTCAGTCCAAAAATATTTATTGCAAAAGTATTTAATAAAAAGGGAGCAAATAAACTCACGATACGATATTTTGTTAAAAAATATGCATACGACGGAACTGAACAAATGCACGGTTGGCCTCGGATTCACGAACCTATAGCAGTTATATATATTAAAACATATAATAATAATATTTAAACAAGTTTATATATTAATATTATTAATATACTTGTAATATTAATAATTTATATGTTATATTAATAAATAAATTAATTATAATTACTTTATATATTTTAAATAAATAATTAATATTTATATATCAGGTTCTTATTAAAGTATTTTAATTAGAATATATATATAATATATGTCATTTATTATAAATACTATATATTAATGCTTAAGAATATTATATAATGTATTAAAATTAATATTTATATATTTATATATATGATTATATAATATCTTAAAATATATTTATATATTATATGTAACTTAATTAATAATATAGATAATAACTTTTTATTTAAAAAAATAGTATGTAATATTAATATAGTTATGATATATGTAATAAATATATTCTTTTATATAAATATCATTTGTTTGTTAAAATAATAATCATAATAATAATACTAAAATAATGATGATAATAATAATAATAATGTTAAAAATAATAATAATGTTAAAAATAATGATAATAATAATAATAATAATAATAATAATAATAATAATAATAATAATAATGTTAAAAATAATAATAATGTTATAATAATAATAATAATAATAATAATAATAATAATAATAATAATAATAATAATAATAATAATAATAATAATAATAATAATTATAATAATTATAATAATAATAATAATAATAATAATAATAATAATAATAATAATAATAATAATAATAATAATAATATAATAATAATAATAATAACAATAATAATAATAATAATAATAATAATAATAATAATAATAATAATAATAATAATAATAATAATAATAATAAGATATACCATCATAATCATCATGCTTCCATCATCATCAACATCCATGAATCATCATCATCATCATACGGTATCATCACTATCATGATCATCTACAACATCACGATCATTATTGTGACGCCCCATACAAAACCATCATGTACGGATCATCAACAACAAGATCATTACATGGTCAAACACTATATGCTGTTGGAAAACCGATTTGCATTCATGAAAAGATAGCGTTTTACAAGAGATGAATAGGAACATTAACATGGGTACATGATACTAAGGTCATTACAAAGCTATTATTTTGAAAATAACATAAGTTGCGAATGCAAAGTAAAAGTTCCATGCTTGAGACATCTCTAAGTAATGCAGCGGAAGTCTAACACAGCAAGTCTGTAACAGCAAGTTTATAACACCAAGACAGCAAGTCTAACAGCGGAAGCAACAACGTCTAAGCACCTGAGAAATACACGCTTAAAAGTCAACACGAATGTTGGTGAGCTATAGTTTGTTTGTAATCAGTAATGTAATATAGGCCACGAGATTTCAGTGCTTCAAACAAACGTTTCAAATCAGTAATTCAAATCTGTATGATAAAGTATATGTATAACCGTGGGCACCCGGTAACTAGACTTAACGTTTATAACCCCCTGAAAGTACACTTGGCGAATGCGTATGTTCACGAAGTATTAAACACCCGTTAAATGCTAGTGCGACTAGCCCGAGTGGGGATGTCAAACTCTATGGATCCATATCTAAGATTCGCGTTCACCGGTTCAAAAACCAATGACTAAACGTTACCGTGCTAAGGGGAATGTTTATGCCGTTGTATAACCCACACACATATAAAGTTTAAGTACTCGTGCCTAGTATGTAAAACGTAAAAAGCGCATGTATTCTCAGTCCCAAAATAGTTAAAGTAAAAAGGGACGCTATAACTCACAGTGATAAAAGCGGTAAAGTCGGTAATGAAAGTACGTAAGTAGTAAGTCGGTCCGAAAGGTCGTCAACCTAAATCAAATGTTACTAGGTCAGTAGGTTGTCTTTATAAATTCTAATAGTGCATAAAATAAGTTTAAGTTTCATCATCATCATCATCATTCATCATCATAAAAGCTAAGTAAGTTGATGAGAATAGACATCGAAACAATAGGGTGGCTTCGGTCAGCTGCTACGACCTCTACGTAAATTGAAAAGACGCACGGTCAGTGGCTATGGCTCCGTATATGAGTCCCCTAACAGCTGACCAATTTTCAGAACCTAACTCATCTTCGTTTGACATTGGCGACGGTTTAAGTGCGAGTAGGTCAGAAATTTCAGCACAACGTTAATAGGGTGTAGTGACTCTAGGAGGGCCATAAATCCTAAAATGTAACTCGGATTAAGATGAGGCCTAAACGGAAAATCATCTACTCGAACCGAACTAACTGAAAATCAACTTTCCAGTAGCCCAGGTGGTCTGATCAGATACGAAAATCAGTGGACAAGTGCTCCGGTGGGGTTCTTGGTGCTTGATGCTCATCACGGTTCTCATCCTTGATGCTTGTAGCTTCAAGTGTACAACTCGTTGATGGTTTAGCATCACTTTTGACCAAGATTCACCATCAATACACAATATGTTAAGACCAAGTAAGAACACAACTCATTCATGAGTCTTAGATGGATGATGAACCAAGGTTACATCATATCCTTAGTCTTAACACAATTTCAATTCACAATAACAACTAAAGTTATAAACTTTACATTAATTCAACAAGTAATAGCACAATCTAAGTGAAATGAGGTGATGGAAACCTAATCTAGAGATCTTGGATCCATTTCACACAAGTTACAAGGTTGCAAAGCTAGAAAGCTTGAACCTTTAAGTGTTCTTGAAGATCTTGAAGCATAAAGCTTGGATCTTTAAGATATATGAAGATAACAAACACAAGTTTGAATCTTTTTCACAAAACAACATGATCAAAGCAAAAAGAACTTAGATCTAACAAAAAGATATGAAGATCCAAGCTAGAAAGCTTGCATCTTGATTGTTCTTGAAGATCTTGAAGCATAAAGCTTGGATTTTGAAGATGCATGAAGATTACAAACAAAAGTTTGAATCTTTACCATAAAATAGAAAGAGTAAAGTATAAAAGAAGTAGATCTACAAAAGATATGAAGATTCAAGCTAAAAAACTTGAATCTTCCATGTTCTTGAAAGATTCATGCTTGAATCAACAAGATATAAGTAAGATCAAAGCTAAAAGGAACTTTGATCTCCATAAAATGATGATGATGATCATGAATTTGAAAAGAAAATGAACAAGGAAAAGAAGACTTACAAGTAATGCTAGAAAGGAAAGAAAGAAAGAAAGAACAAGTGTGTGAAAAACCAAAATGATCAAGTGTGGAAATGAAGGACTAAAGGCTAGTATTTATAGGCAAATAAAATGACATGGATTGGTGACATGGCACCCCTTGGTGCCGTGATTTTGAGGGGAGGGGGAGGGAGACATCATGTTGCTTTATGGATCATGGTTGTCTAAAGTGTGTCCTTATGCTAGAATCCTAAGTGACCATATGGATAATCCTTATCCATTATGCTAGTATGACTCATTAATTAATTAATTTATTATTTATTTATTATTATGGGTCACTAGTGATAATACTTGGGCTAATTAATTGGGTCACTAGCTAGAGTAGGGTGGCCTTGAGCCCAACAAGGTAGAAAGTCCAACAAGACTAACTATTGGGCTTTAGCAATTAAATAAATAAAATTAAGCATCCAAAAGCCCAGGTAATTATTATTATAAAATAATAATTAATATTTCGCAGTCCAAAAGTTTCGGTTCCGACAAAAGTCAAACGTTCGCGCAGTCCGCGGTTTATTCGTAACAGCAAGTAACACTAACGGTTATAAAGCATTCGGTGGACAAGTTAAGCATTCTACATACACCAAGGCACGTTTTAAAGTATATATGAATATAAAACACGTGTGCCAAGATTCCGGAGTAATAAAGTAACACAGTACGCACAAATACGCAGTTTCACAAAAATACCAGGCATAAAAGCTAGTCGAAAAAGCCGGGTCGTTACAATTATCATCATCATGCCATCATCTCGTCATCATCAAGCATCATCATCATAGTCAATCGTCATCATCATAATCGTGATCATCATCAACATAACATATGATCATCATCATCTTCACGTTCATAATCATCATCATCTCAAATCATGTTTATCATCTTCATCGATCATTTTTGTTTACCATCACGTACATCTATCATCACCATATGGTATCATCACCTTCATCATCGTGATACCGTCATACATCATTCATCACCTCCATCATTATCTCTACCACCATCATCGTAAAGCTTGTTGGTGATTTTAACATGATCCAACATCATTTTAGTTGATTGGATTGCTAAGTTGAAAGTGATCGAACCATTGAAACGCTACACGGATTTGGAGAGTGTGGAGTACACGTTCGTAAAGTGTAAAATTGTTTGAGGTTATATTAGTGAGCTTAGAAATAATATTTGGAACATTAGAAATGCGAAACGTGACTTGAAAAGGCCATACACACGAAAAACCGTAAAGTGGAAATTTGAGGTGTTGGACAGGCTTAGCCCGCGGCGCGGCTCTCAGGTCCGCGGCGCGGCTTAAGGCATAAATTTCAGGTCGAGTTTTTTGGCGTATTTTCAAGTGTGGTTCTTTGTTAGCCCGCGGCGCGGCTTAACACTGGTTCGTTGAAAAGGTGCTTTTTCAACCCAAAAGGCACATTTGAACCCCAAACGTTATGGGTTGTTCCAGGACATTTATGAACAGTTTTTTCATGTATTTGGACTTGTTTAAGCCCAAATACATGGGTGTGACATTCCAGGCATCATGTGGGTTCATACAAAAAGGTGTGATTCTTCAAAGACACCTTTTGACTCATTATAAATATATGGATTCATTTCCATATGAAGGTTAGACACTTTACATAATGTTCCAGATTTTGAATATGTCTAACACACTTTCAACACAAAACCTCCAGATTTATACAATCTACAATTGCAAGGAACAATTATCTTTTGGTCAAGACGATTGTTCATACTAGTCTTATCCTAATAGTGA
The DNA here is from genome assembly GCF_046630445.1 of Rutidosis leptorrhynchoides. NCBI lineage: Eukaryota > Viridiplantae > Streptophyta > Magnoliopsida > Asterales > Asteraceae > Rutidosis > Rutidosis leptorrhynchoides. Next base: position 304,900,734 of record NC_092334.1, read on the forward strand.
TTTCGTGTAACCCGTGACCAAGTGGGTCGAAATACTCTATTAAGAAAGTGTTCACACAATTCTAGTATCAATCCGGTTGTTGATTCTTTACCCACTAATCCATATTTCTCCAACAATTTAATAGAGTATTTTAGAAATCAAGACAGGTGAATCTGTGAAGGAGTGACGTGAAATTGTAGTCGGAGAGTTTTACAAGTCTGGAAAATTCATGTTGAATTACGGATATAAAAGTGGAGAAATGATGCCACGTTGATGAATGAATATGTGAAGATTCAAAAGGATGTCGGATCTTTTACAATCTCAAAACTCAATATGGGTTCAACATTCAGATAAGTTTTCTTTGTTATTCTTATAAGATAATATAATTCAAAGAATAGATAATGAATGGGATATTTTAATGGGTTGAATTAAATTGAGTAATTGAAAGGTGGTAGCCATTAGTTATTAATCCACAATCCTTTCATTGGAAATTCAATTCGGTTGATTGAATGGCATGCATTACATAAATGTTTTCAATACAAATTCTTATTATTTTGTATGCAACCGTTTGATGTAATCTTATGTACTCGTTTCCACGAAATTAACAATCTTAAAAATCTAAGTTACCGGTTCAAGTTTTACGTATGTATATTACGTATGGTATATTTTGTATACTAGCCTTTAAGAGCCCGTGCGTTACACGACGACTCTTAATCAAAGAAATTGTAAATGTCAAAATGATATTCCAACTGAATGTTAAACACAAAATATGTAATTCTTCAAAGACATAAATATTGCGATGAGTACATACAATTTTGTCATACGAATGAGAATTGCATAATTGATACATTTGAGGTTTAAAGAACTAATTAATAACTTTTGTAAACATGTTGAAGATACAAAGCTTGCTTTTTAATTATGTAAGTGATTAAACATTCTTTGCCTTGCTTTATTCCATTTTGTTGGCGAAAACGGAGAAATCCAGACGAGACACACAAGTTGGGTTTTTTCTTGGACTTATCTTCTTTCAACCGCCATTTCCATTCTGATCGTTGATGGTTAAAGCAAGAAACTGTACTTCCACTCTCAAGGCCTGTAAGTCCGATCAGTTTTTTTGGAAGACGCCGAAGATAAACAAAATACATGTATAAATAAAGGATAAAATGTTGAATTGTGTTGAATAAATGTACAACGGTATTATATTAAAGTAAAGGAGAAAGTAATACTTTTTATAATTTACAAAATTAATTATATTCAAAAAGATAAGTAACATACACACATTACCGCTAGGCATAAAAAACTCGACATCATGGTAAGGAAGTTCGAAATCAGGTGGAAATTCAACATCATAACTATCTTCTTCAGACATTCTGTAGTGATTGAAATTCTTCAATGATTGATAAATGTTTTAGACATGCAAAACTTCAATGTACCGGAATCAAATGATTAACGAAATGTTTGTGTTTTTGTTGAAACAGTAGTTTTAAGTATATTTATAGAATTCATAACAAAAGCAACGTTAGTTATCTTACTTGAAAAAAAAAATTTGTCAGGTCAAATTGAATAACCAAAACAACACACTGATTATCTATGACATTTTTCATGTACTACACAGAATCAACCATGTATTGAGCCCACAACATAGATGATACAACAGCACCACTACCAAAAAAATAAAAACATAATACTATAAGACAAGTCCCTATTTTATAAAAAGTTGTAAATGGAAAAAAAAATGTTGTGAAGTTAAATTAGTATAAGAAATAATAGAAGTTAGTCAAGATTCTTGAATTAAAGGTTGATCAGTGAATTAACAGGTTTTCGTATTCGTTACTATTTGTACGGATTACTTGTATGATACATTTACTACATTTACATTTACGTATCCTTTGATTGATAGTATTGGCATGCATATTTAATAAACTGATCAACTCGATTCCGCAGAGGGGTGTTTTTAGAGAACACCAAAACTCTTGTACTGTTATACATGACACAAAAATGGCAACCCACTAATGGCCAAAACTAAAACGCTAGGTAAATATTAATGTACATCCCAAGACCAATGTTCATAATACCTATACCTATTACAATAACAAAAAAACTTATACCACATCCAATAAATCTCTTCTGCACAAATGAGATGAATCAACTCAACCATAGTAACTGTGTGCTTTCCATGCCAAAAACTATCTTCTATGTCATGCATACTTGACCAATCTGGCATATCAACCACAATAAAATCCCACATCTCAAAACCCACAACTATTAGAGTAGACTTATATTTTTTACCCGTTGACTTGGAAAAGTCAAACAGCAAAAATCAATTCATAATGCCCAATACCATCTTAAACTAAATATGAATGGTAGAAGAAGTAGGACCAAACCCGAATAACATCATAATAATCAACGACCAGGTTATATCGACTAACAACATGTTGCAGTTGTGTTGTATACCAAATGAGCTTAATAATGAATCATTAATAATGATTTAGACTAATGAATCATTTATTGAGACAACATTTGAGCACCTACATACCTATAAACAATCACCAAGTGTATAAAAATTAACTTGGCACCCATATACCCACAAATAAGGACCAAGTGTGTTACAAGTATTGGTAAAAACTTTATATCAACTAAAATTACCCATTTAACTACTTACAGTCAGACTATCACAACTGTTTTCTATATAACAAATATATGAACCAATAATTCTATCCCTATTACACCAAGCAAGTATGAAGACATTATGGACCAAAGATCCAACCTGATTAGCTTCTGGAAACACAACATTACAAAAAAAAAAAAAAAAAAAAAAAAAAAAAAAAGGTAAATCCATTTGACTTCTAAAAGTCAATAAGCTGCAAAACTGTGTACACAATAAATTTCTTTTGTTTTATTAATGCATTAATACTCTAATAAAATTAACACCAAGAGCCACAAAATTGAACCATACTTGATTATATTACTCCATGACTTTGTTCTCCATGTAGCACAAATACATTTGTGACAAAGATAAGATGGGAACACACAATTTGTCAGATACATATTAAGGTTATTCTACTTTGTATTTATTTAGGAAAAATATAGACAAAAAAACTGAAAATAGAACTAAAAATATCACAAGTAAGAAACTATAGACCGTTACACATAGAATCGTAGGTCAACATACTGACTTTGTGAATGAAGTTACCTGATTAACATACCTAGTCCCCTTCTCACTTGTTTTATGCATCGTCAATACCGTCATAAGGTTCTTTACCTACTTGTCAATATTAATAAAAAATCAGTTACTCTCTTAATAATCAATATATGCATATATGTACGTAAACACCAATGAAAAAACACTTAAAATTAATACTGCAATTCAGATATCGCTAAAATAATATTTAATAACTACAGAGTAACTTATTTTCACAAAACACCATTACAAATAATAACATAAATACAAATAATATAGAGTAATTAACTTTAATAATCAAATAAAATAAAACCTGTTTAATTGGACACATGTCTTCCTCCCATTTAGGAGCGCCCTATTACTTTTATATAACGTAGCACAACAAACTAACAGGCTAAGACCACTCCCTATGAAGCCGTTACCCGTCGCCATACGCTGACCTGGAGCTCGTTACATGCAACATGCCATAGGCACCGGTTCATTACCAGGCTTCGTTACCCGTCTTCACCATCAATTTGGCGAATGGTTTATAGGAAATAGTGGTCCCACATGTTTGTAGAATAGTTACTCCGTATTACTCACTACTACACAAAAGAGTATACAAACCCCTTTTCGAAACCGGTTTTGTGGATAAGTGATAAAAACCGGTTTAGAAAGAGTATCGGAACCGGTTTTTAATAACACGGAAATGGGAGACCGGTTTTTACAAAAAACCGGTTCCGAAAGTTTATTTTCTAAACCGGTTTTCAATAAAAACCGGTTTCAACTTTGCAAACCTGTTTTTTTCAGGAAACCGGTTTCTTTACTAGACTTTGCAAACCTGTTTTTTCATGAAACCGGTGTCTTAGAAACCAAAATTTCAAACACATTGATAAAAATCAAGCGGGAAACGAAATTTACTTGTGTGAAACGAAATTTCCAAAATTTCAAACAATTTTTTCACAAACACTCTTTACTTATCCCATTGGCTCCATAAGTCTTCTTTATTATGTTTTTTTCTCTGTTACATACTTATTCCATTTTCTCTGTTTTTTTTTCTAGTATAACTTGTTTCATTTACTATAACTTCTAAAAGATATGTGTTGTGTTCTTTTTCAGGAAAAAATGAAACCTGTAGGTTGCTAATTAAATGAAGATTGCAACGAATTTGTTGATGCGGAACTTAAATTAAATGAAGACAAAGAACCAAAAGCTACAACTTGTGGGTTGCTAATTAATACGAGTAATGCTTGCTTAATAAATTTTGTGTACTGTGTATTGTAAGATTTTGATGTATAAATGTATATATTGTTTGTCGCAAATCTATAAAACATGTGTTGTTATTTCTCTGCTTTCAATCGTCACATATGTAAAACTTGTCCCATTTATTTTGCTCGTATATTTATCATGTTTTTAGGCCTGCATATTTCTCATGTTCTTTGGGGTGAGATATGTTTGTCTCCAGATTATAAGTATTTTTTATTAGTAATCAATAAAGTAAACTGCATAAAAAAATTAGAAGTTTGCAAACCGGTTTCTACATAAAAAGGGGTCTCTTTTGTCATGCATAGAAACCTGTTTTTTGATGAAAACCGGTTTCGAAAGTTAGGTTTGGAAACCGGTTTTAAAACCGGTCTGGACTTTATAAACTCCTATGAATACAAACCGGTTTTAAAGCCGGTTTCGAAGCCCCTTAAAACCGGTTTGCAATTCCCTTTTTTGTAGTAGTGACATTTACTCTTTTTTAATTTTGGGTTTCTTAAATTTTAATGTGGTGATGGTTACGGATGCAAGGAAGAAGATTGTGAGTAGGTGAGGTGATGGTTGCAGATATTAAGAAAGAAGATGAAGTAAACAATTATTTATTCTTTTTAGTCCTTAAAATTTTGTAAGTTACTTATTTTTGTCCCTTACAATTACCTTTTTCATTTTTTGAATAATTACAATTGATACGGAGTTTTTTTATTTTTAATTTTTTGTTTTTTTCTAGTTTTTCTTAAAATATAATCGTATTTGTATTTATTAATAAAAGTATTGTTTTAAAAAATGATTATTTTTGTATTAGTTAAGATAAATGAAAAAGAAAAATAATTGATGATGTGGCAATTAAGAGGAAGATGGTTTTCACCATTATAGACAGTGTTTAGTTATAGGATTTTATGGGTTAGTTATAGGATTTGAGTGGTGATGTGGCGCTGATGTGGCATGTTAAGAGGATGAATAGTTTAGTTACGATAGGGAGTGGCCTAAGACCACTCCTTATGGAGCCGTTACCTGTCGCCATACGCTGACCTGGAGCTCGTTACCTGCAACGTGCGATAGGCACCGGTTCATTACCAGGCTTCGTTACCCATCTTCACCATCAATTTGGCGAATGGTTTATAGGAAATAGTGGTCCCACATGTTTGTAGAATAGTTACTCCGTATTACTTTTACTCTTTTTTAATTTTGGGTTTCTTAAATTTTAATGTGGTGATGGTTACAGATGTAAGGAAGAAGATTGTGAGTAGGTGAGGTGATGATTGCAGATATTAAGAAAGAAGATGAAGTAAACGATTATTTATTCTTTTTAGTTCTTAAAATTTTGTAAGTTACTTATTTTTGGTCCCTTACAATTACCTTTTTCATTTTTTGAATAAATAACAATTGATACGAAGTTTTTTTATTTTTAATTTTGTTTTTTTTTCTAATTTTTCTTAAAATATAATTGTATTTGTATCTATTAATTAAAAGTATTGTTTTATAAAATGATTATTTTTGTATTAGTTAAGATAAATGAAAAATAAAAATAATTGATGATGTGGCAGTTAAGAGGAAGATGGTTTTAGTCATTATAGGCAGTGTTTAGTTATAGGATTTTATGGGTTAGTTATAGGATTTGAGTGGTGAAGTGGCGCTGATGTGACATGTTAAGAGGATGAATAGTTTAGTTACGATAGGGAGTGGCCTAAGACCACTCCCTATGGAGCCGTTACCCGTCGCCATACGCTGACCTGGATCTCGTTACCTGCAACGTGCCATAGGCACCGGTTCATTACCAGGCTTCGTTACCCATCTTCATCATCAATTTGGCGAATGGTTTATAGGAAATAGTGGTCCCACAAGTTTGTAGAATAGTTACTCCGTATTACTTTTACTCTTTATTAATTTTGGGTTTCTTAAATTTTAATGTGGTGATGGTTACAGATGCAAGGAAGAAGATTGTGAGTAGGTGAGGTGATGGTTGCAGATATTAAGAAAGAAGATGAAGTAAACAATTATTTATTCTTTTTAGTCCTTCAAATTTTGTAAGTTACTTATTTTTGGTCCCTTACAATTACCTTTTTCATTTTTTGAATAAATAACAATTGATACGGAGTTTTTTTATTTTTAATTTTGTGTTTTTTTCTAATTTTTCTTAAAATATAATCGTATTTGTATTTATTAATAAAAGTATTGTTTTAAAAAATGATTATTTTTGTATTAGTTAAGATAAATGAAAAAGAAAAATAATTGATGATGTGGCAGTTCAGAGGAAGATGGTTTTAGACATTATAGGCAGTGTTTAGTTATAGGATTTTATGGGTTAGTTATAGGATTTGAGTGGTGATGTGGCACTGATGTGGCATGTTAAGAGGATGAATAGTTTAGTTACGATAGAGAGTAGTCTAACAGAACAAACAAATTAAATGAATAAAAAAATTGAACATAAATCCTAAGATAATCAAACCTATTTCAGTTTCTTGGTCCAATGGTTCCATTAGCTTTTGCTTGGATTGTTGACAACAAACGCATTTTTAAGAACATAGTGTTCCTGCTCTTTCAATACACATTCATACTTCTTCTTCATTTGATTCCTCAAAGTAACACCATTGCGATCACCCTGCCAGGATGATAATTACATTAAACTAGATTTATGGTCCGCGCTTCGCAGCGGATTAATGTCATTTTATTGCTATTATATGGTTACACAGTTTTCGGCCTGAAAATCATCGAAACCACAATATAAACCCTCGATATAATTTATTATCTACTATTAACAAAAAGAAAAGTCTAATCGAAACCACAATATAATAATCTACTATTAACAAAAAAAAAAAAAAAAACTAATCAGTTGAGGCTTACACACCGCAACTTTCTTCTCTGTTAAACGTTTTTCACCATCAACAACATCCTTCAAATAAAGTTTTTGTAATACAAATATAGCAACAAACAATAAAAACAATGAAAGTAAAAAATAAATGTAGACAATACTATATACTACGGAGTATTTCTCCATTCCAGATTCTTTCATTTTCCTTTTCCTTTTTTCTTCTACCAGCATTTCAGTCAATCTGCAACCCCATCTCTCTAATTATCTTTGCACTAAAAATATTAGTCCTGATCTGTCAACGACTTATGCTTCCTCAATTGATTCCTGACTATGAATTTTAGGGTTTCTGTTTTTCTTTCTGCTAGGAATCGGAATGGAACGCTTGGAATAAACACCGTTGATATGAAACATTTTTGCCATGAGTAGTATTATTTTAGTGGTTAGTAACTTGGCATACATTATAACAATATTAAAAGATGGAATTAGTTGTATATATGGAATTTAGATAAGTTAACTCTCCTTATGAATCTGTTTTTCCTTTAGATCTCATGTTTTTTCTTTAGATTTGAGTTTTTTGTTTCAGATCTGAATTTTCTTTAGATCTCATTATCCTTTGTTAATTGTCTCAGCATATAGATGGTTAAAAAAATTGTAAAAATAAATAAAAATAAAAATAAAAATAAAAATATAAGTAAAATGATTAAAACTCGATGTATGTTTTTGTACGTTTATATAAGTGTAACCCTTCCTCAAAATAAATATCTCCACAAAGCTCCTTCCTATCTCTTTTTACCTCCCATCTCTTTTATTATTCTTGTTTTCTGTTCCTTTTGTTTTGCCCCTCTTTCAACCCCACGCTTTCCCCAAATTTGACCTAGCTCGTACACACAACAAAGCCTAAAATATATTTTCTTCAAAATCATTTCAATAATCATTATCCAATATCGCATTAGAGACTCGCCAATCTTCGATTAAATGCCGACTTCGTTTATGAGGTATAATTGGGTTTCTTATGAATTTTTCCTGTTTAATTAGGGTTTGAGATCTGTTTTTTGGTTTTTGTGATTCAAATTGTTTAAAAGATTAAATAATTTGTGGTCATTTGTTAAAGAACCGTTCTTCATCTTTTTCCCTAACGGCGACCAGGTCACCGACCACCCTTTTTGCTCTTCTTTTCTGGCCTGCGGCACCGACAACATTCTTTTCTTAACTTCAGGAGGTGATCGCATCTGATTGTGTTTTTTATACTTTTTGGATCTAGTTTCTTTATTATTTGTATCTTTTACTTCCGTTTTTTTTTATCAGATTTGTTTGTATTTTATATCTGATGTCACCATCCTTCTTTTCTATTTTTTTTTTACTGTTTTAACAGCGCATATTTATCTTCAAATCTGGTGAAACGACCCATCCTAATCCATCCGGACGAAGTCCATATCGATTATAAATGATTCACAATAGTTGATTACATCGCGAGGTACTTGACCTCTATATGATACATTTTACAAACATTGCATTCGTTTTTGAAAAGACAATCTTTCATTACATCGAAAGTTGACGGCATGCATACCATTTCATAATATATCTAACTACAATTGACTTAATAATAATTTTGATGAACTCAACGACTCGAATGCAACGTCTTTTGAAATATGCCATGAATGACTCCAAGTAATATTTCTAAAATGAGCAAATGTGCAGCGGAAGATTTCTTTCGTACCTGAGAATAAACATGCTTTAAAGTATCAACCAAAAGGTTGGTGAGTTCATTAGTTTAACATAAATAATTATTTCCATCATTTTAATAGACCACAAGATTTTCATTTCTCATAAATATACGTCTCATGCATAGAGACAAAAATATCATTCATATGGATTGAACACCTGGTAACCGACATTCACAATATGCATATAAGAATATCCCCATCATTCCGGGATCCTCCTTCGGACATGATATAAATTTCGAAGTACTAAAGCATCCGGTACTTTGGATGGGGCTTGTTTGGCCCGATAGATCTATCTTTAGGATTCGCGTCAATTAGGGTGTCTGTTCCCTAATTCTTAGGCTACCAAGCTAAAAGGGGCATATTCAGTTTCGATCATTCAACCATAGAACGTAATTTCGATTACTTGTGTCTATTTCGTAAAACAGTTATAAAAGTTGCGCATGTATTCTCAGCCCAAAAATATAAAGGGTAAAAAGGCAAATGAAACTCACCTAATGTATTTTGTAGTAAAAATACATATAACG